>NW_028320256.1:2500-181259 GCF_062004578.1 Staurois parvus
TCCCCCCAAATGTCAGAACAGGACAGATATCCCCCAAATGTCAGAACAGTACAGATATCCCCCAAATGTCAGGACAGTACAGATATCCCCAAATGTCAGGACAGTACAGATATCCCCCAAATGTCAGGACAGTACAGATATCCCCCAAATGTCAGGACAGTACAGATATCCCCCAAATGTCAGGACAGTACAGATATCCCCCAAATGTCAGGACAGTACAGATATCCCCCAAGTGTCAGAACAGTACAGATATCCCCCCAAATGTCAGAACAGTACAGATATCCCCCCAAATGTCAGGACAGTACAGATATCCCCCAAATGTCAGGACAGTACAGATATCCCCCAAATGTCAGGACAGTACAGATATCCCCCAAATGTCAGGACAGTACAGATATCCCCCAAATGTCAGGACAGTACAGATATCCCCCAAATGACCCCTTTTTGCAGAGTAGACAGTCCGACGTACTTCATAAGAGGAATGGCGAGTTTTTTGAAGTTGTATTTTTTTAGTCATAATTTTTCGGAAAATGAAACATTTTTACATAATGTCACCAGTGCAGTACAGCACCATCCTATAACTGGCATGGCGGTGAACAGGGACACTGACTGGTGACAGTATGAAAAAAATATACCGTATTTTTCGCCGTATAAGACGCACTTTTTCTTCCCCAAAACTGGGGGGGAAATGTCAGTGCGTCTTATAAGGCGAATATGGAGCGGCCGGTCCGGTATTTCCACCGCCGCCGTGTCAGAATACCGGGCCGGCCGCTCAGCTCTGCAGCGGGACCTTACCTGTTCCTCTATCCAGCGGCGCGCTGTCTTCCCGGCTTCTGTAGTGTGGCATGACAGCCGGGTGCCAAGTGCGCATGCGCATGAAGCGGTGCTTTTTGTGAATGGTAAGGCGGTACCTGGGATACATGACAGATCCCAGAAGCCGCCGGACCAATCACAAAGCGCAAGTGCTTCTCGCTCATACGCACTGGGCACCCGGCTGTCATGCCGAGCGCCATTACAGAAGCCGGGAAGACAGCGCGCGGCTGGATCGAAGAACAGGTAAGATCAAACAAAAACTCTGCGGAAGTAAGAGCGGGTACCTGTCAAATTCAGGTACCCGATCCCCACCTCCCCAAAGGTCAGCAGTCATCTGTACTGTCCGCAGTCTCTGGTCATCCCTGTGCTGTCCGCAGCCTCTGGTCATCCCTGTGCTGTCCGCAGTCTCTGGTCATCTCCTGTACTGTGTCCGCAGTCTCCGGTCATCTCCTGTACTATGTCCGCAGTCTCCGGTCATCTCCTGTACTGTGTCCGCAGTCTCTGGTCATCCCCTGTACTGTGTCCGCAGTCTCTGGTCATCTCCTGTACTGTGTCCGCAGTCTCTGGTCATCTCCTGTACTATGTCCGCAGTCTCTGGTCATCTCCTGTACTGTGTCTGCAGTCTCCGGTCATCTCCTGTACTATGTCCGCAGTCTCCGGTCATCCCCTGTACTGTGTCCGCAGTCTCTGGTCATCTCCTGTACTGTGTCCGCAGTCTCCGGTCATCCCCTGTACTGTGTCCGCAGTCTCCGGTCATCTCCTGTACTATGTCCGCAGTCTCTGGTCATCCCCTGTACTATGTCCGCAGTCTCTGGTCATCTCCTGTACTGTGTCCGCAGTCTCTGGTCATCTCCTGTACTGTGTCCGCAGTCTCCGGTCATCTCCTGTACTGTGTCCGCAGTCTCCGGTCATCTCCTGTACTATGTCCGCAGTCTCTGGTCATCCCCTGTACTATGTCCGCAGTCTCTGGTCATCCCCTGTACTATGTCCGCAGTCTCTGGTCATCCCCTGTACTATGTCCGCAGTCTCTGGTCATCTCCTGTACTGTGTCCGCAGTCTCTGGTCATCTCCTGTACTGTGTCCGCAGTCTCTGGTCATCTCCTGTACTGTGTCCGCAGTCTCTGGTCATCTCCTGTACTGTGTCCGCAGTCTCTGGTCATCTCCTGTACTGTGTCCGCAGTCTCTGGTCATCTCCTGTACTGTGTCTGCAGTCCATTAGTTCAGAATTTTTTTTCCTGTTTTCTGCCTCTAAAACCTAGGTGCGTCTTATGGTCAGGTGCGTCTTATACGGTGAAAAATACGGTATATATTTTTTATTATTTTTAATTTTTTACTTTAAGATTTTTTTTTCATATTTTACTATGACCAAAGTAGTACAATGTTACCATAGTAACCGAGGTACATGGCTAGTGATAGATCGCGCTGCTGCGCGGCTCTGCAACTGCGCATGTGCGGGAGGCCGCCAAATGGCGTACACCCCGGAAAACTAATGCATTTTTGCGGCCGCCAAACGGCTATAGGCCGGGCGGCAAATGGTTAAATCATCAATTTTGATCCACCCTGCCTGTAACCAACAGAAGCACTGCTGGAGAGGATCAGCTGGCAAGTAAGTGTGCCATAATGTGCCAACATGCGGAGCATACTACTAGATTATGGCATAAAGCCTCCTGGGGGCCCCTTTTTCAATTTTCTTGTTGAAAAGTTTAATTCTACGTTAACGTGTTAAAAACGTTATGAAATTTTAGTCAGTTTAATTAAAACAACAATACAAGTGGGTCACACACTGACTGATTTTGTGCAATCAAAGCTATGCAATGTGAAGTCTACCCTAAACAATTAAAAACTGGATCCTTTACACCAGGGGTGTCAAACTCCATTTCATCACGGGCCGTTATCAGCTTTATGGTTGCCCTGAATGGGCTTGGTTGTATCTGTATGATGTCCATAGCACCCCCACCCCACCATTACATCAGATGTCAAGAATCCCACACCCTCCCTAACATCACCGTGTACCCCCTTTGGGGGCAGAGCTGGAAAGCATTAAGTGCAGGGTCTGGAGGAGGACCAGAGCACCCCCACCGCCCCATTACATCAGATATCAAGAACCCCACACCCTTCGTAACATCATCATGCACCTCCTTTGGAGGCAGAGCTGGAAAGCAGAAAGTGCAGGGTCTGGAGGAGGACCAGTGGAGGAGTGGTGTCAGTTACCAGAGTCTGCTGAATGCTGAGACCAGGGGAGGCAGAGATGAGGGGATGCTGCGGCTGTACAGAGAGGTGCAGGATTTGGCAGAGGAGTCTTCTCTGCTGCCGACTGTTGAGACAAGGTGGGGGCGGAGACAAGGGGGCACCTGCAGGAGAGGTGCAAGGGCCACATGAAATGGCCTGGTGAACGGATTTGGCCCGCGGGCCTTGTGTTTGACACCTGTGCTTTACACTAATTTGCTGGTAAATGTTGATCATCCTCCTGTCACCAGATAAATCCTAGTTTGTTTGGAAACATAGATGACTATATTTTAACCCGGCAGAGATACTTCTTGCTTACACTAATTAATAGTTTCATACGACGTCCCGAGTTTGTTACTTTAAAAAGATTTAATTAAGGAGAAGTCTTATATTTAGCTGTTAAATTGCAGGTTTATGATAATTCGTAAAATAAACAGAGGATAGAGGATAGAGGCTCAGTCGGTCCTCACTGCAGGAAATACATTTCCCCATCCTGTTGTAAATCTAAGAATACGTCATCCCAAAACTTGAACCGCTACAGAGGCCCTGTCAGGTCTATAAAACACAGGGAGCGCCTCCCCAGAAGCATCCGATTGCAGGGGACACAGGGAGCGCCTCCCCAGAAGCAGGGGACACAGGGAGCACCTCCCCAAAAGCATCCAATAGCAGGGGACACAGGGAGCACCTCCCCAGAAGCATCCGATTGCAGGGGGCACCTCCCCAGAAGCATCAGATTGCAGGGGACACAGGGAGCACCTCCCCAAAAGCATCCAATAGCAGGGGACACAGGGAGCACCTCCCCAGAAGCAGGGGACACAGGGAGCACCTCTCCAGAAGCATCCGATTGCAGGGGGCACAGGGAGCACCTCCCCAGGAACCTGCCTGCCACTCCACCAGGAGCTTTGGTGAGGAGCAATCTGGCACTGGGGAAAAAAAAAAATATATGTGCCAATTTAAAACCTACTCCAAACCAATTCTACATTTTTGTGACTTTTTGGCAACAATTTCATTAGCAAACTTGGTCACAACAACATTTGGAAGCATTATGCAAATATAGTACTTCACAAAAAACAGTCGCTACAAAGAAGCAACTGCATCGCAATTAACCACTTCCAGTCGGGACACTTCCCCCCCTTCCAGTCCGGACACTTCCCCCCCCCCTTCCAGTCCGGACACTTCCCCCCCCCCTTCCAGTCCGGACACTTTCCCCCCCCCCCCTTCCAGTCCGGACACTTTCCCCCCCCCCCTTCCAGTCCGGACACTTTCCCCCCCCCCTTCCAGTCCGGACACTTTCCCCCCCCCCTTCCAGTCCGGACACTTTCCCCCCCCCCTTCCAGTCCGGACACTTTCCCCCCCCCTTCCAGTCCGGACACTTTCCCCCCCCCCCTTCCAGTCCGGACACTTTCCCCCCCCCCTTCCAGTCCGGACACTTTCCCCCCCCCCTTCCAGTCCGGACACTTTCCCCCCCCCCTTCCAGTCCGGACACTTCCCCCCCCCCCCCCTTCCAGTCCGGACACTTTCCCCCCCCCCCTTCCAGTCCGGACACTTTCCCCCCCCCCCTTCCAGTCCGGACACTTCCCCCCCCCCCTTCCAGTCCGGACACTTTCCCCCCCCTTCCAGTCCGGACACTTTCCCCCCCCTTCCAGTCCGGACACTTTCCCCCCCTTCCAGTCCGGACACTTTCCCCCCCTTCCAGTCCGGACACTTTCCCCCCCTTCCAGTCCGGACACTTTCCCCCCCTTCCAGTCAGGACACTTTCCCCCCCTTCCAGTCCGGACACTTTCCCCCCCTTCCAGTCAGGACACTTTCCCCCCCTTCCAGTCCGGACACTTTCCCCCCTTCCAGTCCGGACACTTTCCCCCCCTTCCAGTCCCGGCAAATTTTCAGCGCTATCACACGTTGAATGACAATTGCGCGGTCATGCAACACTGTACCCATATGAATTTAGCATTTTTTTGAGACAGATAAAGCTTTATTTTGGTGGTATTTATTCACCGCTGGGATTTTTATTTTTTTTTTGCTATGTAAATGAAAAAGTCCAAAAATTTTGAAAAAAGGTGTTTTTCTTATAAAATTTTGCAAATAATATTTTATCATAAATCTTGGTGAAAATTTATTCAATTATCTTTTTAGTAAAAAAAAAAATAACCCAAAATTAGTTTATAACCAAAAATTATAATTTTTAAACTTCTTTTTTTACATACTGTCACCCAAGCAGTACAGTGTCACCATGGTGACACTGTAATACCTGGGGGGGGGGGGGTGATGAAGATTTATTTTTTTTTTTTTTTGCTTTTAAACCCATAAAGGCTGTAAAAGCAATAATTTCTCCTTCTCTCTGGCTGCATTCTTGCAGCCATTGAGTAATACTGTGAGAGCTGTGATTGGTCACAGCTTGTCACATGGTACAAGGCTGTTGTGAATAGCCCTGTACCATGTGACCTCGGTGATCATTCACAGATTTCACACGTAGTAAGCAATTATGTCAGAAGTGACATCTTGCTTATTACTCTGCATGTGATCACTGATTGGCCAATCAGTGATCACATGATCGGGACCTTGCAGAGAGGTCCCATATGACGATCGGTGTTCCGTTGTGTCACCGGACCGTGGTGCTGCGTGCTCCAAGTGAGCGCTCACAAGCAGGGGGCGGGGAGGCCATTTATAAACAGCCACCCAACCCTGCGCTGCCACCGTCCGGACGTTTATATACATGGGCCGGACGGGAAGTGGTTAAAAATAGCACAGCACAACTGTTATTTGGTTCTGCAACAGAAGAGAATATAAATATAATATGCAACAAGTATAAAAAACAAAACAAAAATGTGTGTTAATAAATGTCGCCCCCCCCCATGTCTTTTATTTGAAAACACTGTCCACAAATAAAATGAGGCCTCGGTGAAATCATCACATTGCTGCATTTCAGTGATCGCATCTCACGGGCCCCGCAGCCCAAAGAGCTGGGCACGGAGTGGCACTACTTTTACTATGATTACAGGTTACAATTATTATAGGTTACGGATTACAAATCCAACGACCTCACAGGAGGCGACGTCCGACTGTCACTGCTAGAACTGGGTGCAGCCTGTGTGTAGAAGTTAGGTCAGCTCAATATAGATGAACACTTCCCATCCCTACACGCAGCGCGGAAAACCATCGCTGCTCCCAGCAACCAAAACATCAATTATTAATCCTTTCCTTTGAATGAATTAAATATTTAAGAGGACAGAAAAGACGGCTGTGGGGTGATGAACCTGAAAAGGAAACCCTTCCTGAGAACGGGGGTTTCGTTGACGATTCCCGACCCTGCAAATGCCGGTGGTTCCACATCACTGACTAAACAATTGGACATGGGCAGCGGGCGGAAAACTAGAAATTTTGGAAGAGATCGCAATGGCAGCTCCAATATTTCCTTGAGGAATGTTTTTTCACCCAAATGAAAATTTCTTACTCTGATTTCACTGCACCCGGTGTGCTTCTCACAATGTGCAGGACGCTGCAGCAAGTCAGACGGAACCGGCCCCATTTCCTGGCTCAAGGACCAGCGGTGTATTTAGGGTTTGTGCTGCTCTAGGCAACACAAAAATCGGACGCCCCCCCCCTGCCTGACACCAACCAACACCATCTCCCCACCCAAACAAGCGAGCCTTCCACTACCACCACCCTCCATACACCAGCCCCCCCCCCCCCCACCCAAGAGAGCCTTCCACTACCACCACCCTCCATACACCAGCCCCCCAGCCAAGAGAGCCTTCCACTACCACCACCCTCCATACACCAGCCCCCTACCCAAGAGCGCCTTCCAGTACCACCACCCTCCAAACACCAGTCCCCCCCCCCCCCAAGAGAGCCTTCCAGTACCACCACCCTCCATACACCAGTCCCCCCCCCAAGAGAGCCTTCCACTACCACCACCCTCCATACACCAGCCCCCCCCACCCTAGAGAGCCTTCCACTACCACCACCAGCCCCCCCCCCCCCCCCAAGAGAGCCTTCCACTACCACCACCCTCCATACACCAGCCCCCCCCACCCTAGAGAGCCTTCCACTACCACCACCCTCCATACACCAGCCCCCCCCCCCACCCTAGAGAGCCTTCCACTACCACCACCCTCCATACTCCAGCCCCCCACCCAAGAGAGCCTTCCACTACCACCACCCTCCATACACCAGCCCCCCCCCCCACCCTAGAGAGCCTTCCACTACCACCACCCTCCATACACCAGCCCCCCCCCCACCCTAGAGAGCCTTCCACTACCACCACCCTCCATACACCAGCCCCCCCCCCACCCTAGAGAGCCTTCCACTACCACCACCCTCCATACACCAACCCCCCCCAGCCCCAAGAGAGCCTTCCACTACCACCACCCTCCATACACCAGCCCCCACCCCCCCACCCTAGAGAGCCTTCCACTACCACAACCCTCCATACACCAGTCCCCCCCCCCTTCAAGAGAGCCTTCCACTACCACCACCCTCCATACACCAGCCCCCCCCCCCCCACCCTAGAGAGCCTTCCACTACCACCACCCTCCATACACTAGCCCCCCCCACCCTAGAGAGCCTTCCACTACCACCACCCTCCATACACTAGCCCCCCCCACCCTAGAGAGCCTTCCACTACCACCACCCGCCATACACCAGCCCCCCCCCCCAAGAGAGCCTTCCACTACCACCACCCTCCATACACCAGCCCCCCCCCCCCCCACCCTAGAGAGCCTTCCACTACCACCACCCTCCATACACTAGCCCCCCCCACCCTAGAGAGCCTTCCACTACCACCACCCTCCATACACTAGCCCCCCCCACCCTAGAGAGCCTTCCACTACCACCACCCGCCATACACCAGCCCCCCCCCCCCCCAAGAGAGCCTTCCACTACCACCACCCTCCATACACCAGCCCCCCCACCCTAGAGAGCCTTCCACTACCACCACCCTCCATACACCAGCCCCCCCCCACCCTAGAGAGCCTTCCACTACCACCACCCTCCATACACCAGCCCCCCACCCTAGAGAGCCTTCCACTACCACCACCCTCCATACACCAGCCCTATATTGGAAGATTTCCTCATCGATTACTTTTCTAGGGATTTTCTTTTACTTTCACTTTCTTTCAGTTGGATTTTATTGAAAAAACAAAAATAGTTGGAAGTCTTACATGGACGTAACAAAGACATTTTACAATTACGACATGAAAATAATTCGACTCGAAAGAACAGGAAGAGGTTATGAACAGAAACTATACTGAAAATTGTAGTACAGTCATGGCCAAAAATATTGGCACCCCTGCATGTCAGATAACGCACCACTTTGCCCAGACAATTGTTGCAATTACAAAATGTTTCAGCATTTTCATGTTGATTTCTTTTGTGTGTATTGGAATGACACAAAGTGGAGAAGCAAAAATACAAAATCTGACACATTCCACGCAAAACCCCAAAAACAGACTGCACAAAATTGTTGTCACTCTCAAAAATATAATTAAAAAAAAAAAAAAAATTTCTTAAAATTTAAGCCAAAATGTATTTTGCTACATGTATTTGGTTAAAAACAATAAATAAAAAAAATCCCAGTATATGTATTGGTTTGCGTGAACGTTATTGGGCCTACAAACTAAGGGATATGATTTTTTTTATTTGTTATCGTGGCGATCAGAGACTTATAGTGGAACTGTGATAGCACGAAGGACAATCTGACACTTTGCAGGAACTGACTGAGACAGACATCACCAGGGACACTAACGCAGTGATTGGTGCTAATAAAAAACACTGCCACTGTACTAATGACACTGGCTGGGAGGGGTTAACATCCAGGGGCAATCAAGGGGTTAATTGTGTGCCTAACAAGTGTTAATTTGTGTACGGTTTCTCACGACAGATCGATTTGTTTTAGTGGTGCACCGAAATGAAAATTCTGGTGCCAAAATTAAAAATTCAAAATGCACTTGGCCGAAAACCGAAATGCGCAGTTTTTAAAAATGAATGTATATTTTTTGGAAAAAAAAAAAAACACTGATTAAAAATTTTTTTTTTTTTTAGAGATATATAGATATATATACACACACACACCGTATTTTTCGCTCCATAAGACACACTTTTTTCCCCCCAAAAAAGGGGGGAAAATGTCAGTGCGTCTTATGGAGCCAATATAAAGCGGCCGGTCCGGTATTTCTGCCGCCACCATGTCAGAATACCGGCCCGGCCGCTCAGCTGTTCTCTCCTGCAGGGCCTTAACCTGTTCCTCGCTCCAGCGCTGTACAGTCTTCCCGCGCTGGCTTCTGTGACAGCCGGGTGCCCACTCCGCATTGTGAATGGTCCAGTGTTTTCTGGGACATATAGCAGGTCCCAGAAGGCGCCGGGCCATTCACAAAGCGCAGCGCTTCTCGCGCATGCGCATTGGGCACCCGGCTGTCACAGAAGCCGGCGCGGGAAGAAGAGGGAAAGACAACTCCGCGGAAGTGGGAGCGGGTACTTGTCAAATTCAGGTACCCGCTCCCCCTCCCTCCCCAAAGGTCAGCAGTCTCTGGTAATCCCCTGTACTGTGTCCGCGGTCTCTGGTCATCCCCTGTACTGTGTCCGCGGTCTCTGGTCATCCCCTGTACCGTGTCCGCGGTCTCTGGTCATCCCCTGTACCGTGTCCGCGGTCTCTGGTCATCCCCTGTACCGTGTCCGCGGTCTCTGGTCATCCCCTGTACCGTGTCCGCGGTCTCTTAGTCATATCCTGTACCGTCTCCGCGGTCTCTTAGTCATCTCCTGTACCGTGTCCGCGGTCTCTGGTCATCCCCTGTACCGTGTCCGCGGTCTCTGGTCATCCCCTGTACCGTGTCCGCGGTCTCTGGTCATCCCCTGTACCGTGTCCGCGGTCTCTGGTCATCCCCTGTACCGTGTCCGCGGTCTCTGGTCATCCCCTGTACCGTGTCCGCGGTCTCTGGTCATCCCCTGTACCGTGTCCGCGGTCTCTGGTCATCCCCTGTACCGTGTCCGCGGTCTCTGGTCAACTCCTGTACCGTGTCCGCGGTCTCTGGTCATCTCCTGTACCGTGTCCGCGGTCTCTGGTCATCTCCTGTACCGTGTCCGCGGTCTCTGGTCATCTCCTGTACCGTGTCCGCGGTCTCTGGTCATCTCCTGTACCGTGTCCGCGGTCTCTGGTCATCTCCTGTACCGTGTCCGCGGTCTCTGGTCATCTCCTGTACCGTGTCCGCGGTCTCTGGTCATCTCCTGTACCGTGTCCGCGGTCTCTGGTCATCTCCTGTACCGTGTCCGCGGTCTCTGGTCATCTCCTGTACCGTGTCCGCGGTCTCTGGTCATCTCCTGTACCGTGTCCGCGGTCTCTGGTCATCTCCTGTACCGTGTCCGCGGTCTCTGGTCATCTCCTGTACCGTGTCCGCGGTCTCTGGTCATCTCCTGTACCGTGTCCGCGGTCTCTGGTCATCTCCTGTACCGTGTCCGCGGTCTCTGGTCATCTCCTGTACCGTGTCCGCGGTCTCTGGTCATCTC
Organism: Staurois parvus; assembly: GCF_062004578.1. Taxonomy (NCBI): domain Eukaryota; kingdom Metazoa; phylum Chordata; class Amphibia; order Anura; family Ranidae; genus Staurois; species Staurois parvus. The sequence continues at coordinate 13,034 of NW_028320256.1, forward strand.
CTGTACCGTGTCCGCGGTCTCTGGTCATCTCCTGTACCGTGTCCGCGGTCTCTGGTCATCTCCTGTACCGTGTCCGCGGTCTCTGGTCATCTCCTGTACCGTGTCCGCGGTCTCTGGTCATCTCCTGTACCGTGTCCGCGGTCTCTGGTCATCTCCTGTACCGTGTCCGCGGTCTCTGGTCATCTCCTGTACCGTGTCCGCGGTCTCTGGTCATCTCCTGTACCGTGTCCGCGGTCTCTGGTCATCCCCTGTACCGTCTCCGCGGTCTCTTAGTCATCTCCTGTACCGTGTCCGCGGTCTCTGGTCATCCCCTGTACCGTGTCCGCGGTCTCTGGTCATCCCCTGTACCGTGTCCGCGGTCTCTGGTCATCCCCTGTACCGTGTCCGCGGTCTCTGGTCATCCCCTGTACCGTGTCCGCGGTCTCTGGTCATCCCCTGTACCGTGTCCGCGGTCTCTGGTCATCCCCTGTACCGTGTCCGCGGTCTCTGGTCATCCCCTGTACCGTGTCCGCGGTCTCTGGTCATCCCCTGTACCGTGTCCGCGGTCTCTGGTCATCCCCTGTACCGTGTCCGCGGTCTCTGGTCATCCCCTGTACCGTGTCCGCGGTCTCTGGTCATCCCCTGTACCGTGTCCGCGGTCTCTGGTCATCCCCTGTACCGTGTCCGCGGTCTCTGGTCATCCCCTGTACCGTGTCCGCGGTCTCTGGTCATCCCCTGTACCGTGTCCGCGGTCTCTGGTCATCCCCTGTACCGTGTCCGCGGTCTCTGGTCATCCCCTGTACCGTGTCCGCGGTCTCTGGTCATCTCCTGTACCGTGTCCGCGGTCTCTGGTCATCTCCTGTACCGTGTCCGCGGTCTCTGGTCATCTCCTGTACCGTGTCCGCGGTCTCTGGTCATCTCCTGTACCGTGTCCGCGGTCTCTGGTCATCTCCTGTACCGTGTCCGCGGTCTCTGGTCATCTCCTGTACCGTGTCCGCGGTCTCTGGTCATCTCCTGTACCGTGTCCGCGGTCTCTGGTCATCTCCTGTACCGTGTCCGCGGTCTCTGGTCATCTCCTGTACCGTGTCCGCGGTCTCTGGTCATCTCCTGTACCGTGTCCGCGGTCTCTGGTCATCTCCTGTACCGTGTCCGCAGTCTCTGGTCATCTCCTGTACCGTGTCCGCAGTCTCTGGTCATCTCCTGTACCGTGTCCGCAGTCTCTGGTCATCTCCTGTACCGTGTCCGCAGTCTCTGGTCATCTCCTGTACCGTGTCCGCGGTCTCTGGTCATCTCCTGTACCGTGTCCGCAGTCTCTGGTCATCTCCTGTACCGTGTCCGCAGTCTCTGGTCATCTCCTGTACCGTGTCCGCAGTCTCTGGTCATCTCCTGTACTGTTTCCGCAGTCTCTGGTCATCTCCTGTACTGTGTCCGCAGTCTCTGGTCATCTCCTGTACTGTGTCCGCAGTCTCTGGTCATCTCCTGTACTGTGTCCGCAGTCTCTGGTCATCTCCTGTACTGTGTCCGCAGTCTCTGGTCATCTCCTGTACTATGTCCGCAGTCTCTGGTCATCTCCTGTACTATGTCCGCAGTCTCTGGTCATCTCCTGTACTGTGTCCGCAGTCTCTAGTCATCCCCTGTACTATGTCTGCAGTCCATTGGTTCAGAATATTTTTTTTTCTTGTTTTTCGCCTCTAAAACCTAGGCACGACTTATGGAGCGAAAAATACGGTATATAAATAATTAATTTTTTTTATTTTTTAGCTTTTCCATCACCTTATTTCTTTTCTTATTATTCAAGATAATAACCGTAAATTCAGGATGCATTTGGCCGAAAACAGAAATGGACAGTTTTTAAAAATGAATATATTTTTCAAACTTTTTTTTTTGGAAAAAGAAATACACTTTAATAATTAAAAAAAAAAAAAATGTATCCCAATATTTTTTGTAAAATATGAAAGAGGGTGTCACGGTGAGTAAACAGATACCCAACATGTCACGCCTTAAAATTGCGCATGCTCGTGGAACGGCGTGAAACTGCAGTACTTAAAAACCTCCATGGGTGATGCTTTAAAAATTTCTACAGGTTAGCAGTGTAACGTTACAGAGGAGGACTAGAGTGAGAATTATTCTTGCTCTGACATTCGTGGCGATACCTCACGTGTGTGGTTTGAACACCGTTTACATATGTGGGCATGGCCTACGTATGCGAGGGGGGGACAGTTTAAACTTTTTTTTTTTATTTATTTAATTTTTTTTTGTTTGTTTTTTTTGCACTGTCCATTAAAAAAAAAATTGTAATCACTTTTATTCTCATCACAAGGAATGCATGCATCCCTTGTGATAGAAACAATTAGTGACATGTCCTCTTTATGGAGAGATGTGGGGTCAATAAGACATAATTTATGACAGGTCCTCTTTATGTAGAGATGTGGGGTCAATAAGACAATTAGTGACAGGTCCTCTTTATGGAGGGATATGGGGTCAATAAGACATAATTAGGGACAGGTCCTCTTTATGGAGGGATATGGGGTCAATAAGACATAATTAGTGACGGGTCCTCTTTATGGAGAGATGTGGGGTCAATAAGACATAATTAGTGACAGGTCCTCTTTATGGAGGGATGTGGGGTCAATAAGACATAATTAGTGACAGGTCCTCTTTATGGAGGGATGTGGGGTCAATAAGACATAATTAGTGACAGGTCCTCTTTATGGAGAGATGTGGGGTCAATAAGACATAATTAGGGACAGGTCCTCTTTATGGAGGGATATGGGGTCAATAAGACATAATTAGTGACAGGTCCTCTTTATGGAGACATCAGGGGTCATTAAGACATAATTAGTGACAGGTCCTCTTTATGGAGAGATGTGGGGTCAATAAGACATAATTAGTGACAGGTCCTCTTTATGGAGACATCAGGGGTCAATAAGACCCCACATCTCTCCTCTGCAATGTAAATCATTAGATTAAAAAAAAACATTGATCTAGTGCTTTAAAAATAAAAAAAAAAAAATAGCCGGAACAGGAAGTGACATCGTTCCAGTCCTCCAAAGGCATAGAGATGAGTGGCGGTCATCTTTCCTTCACTCATCTCTATGCCCAGCACTGGGATCGATGGTTTCTCAGGTAAAGCTGAAAACTACCGAATGGCGGGCGGGCGCGGCGGTGACGGGCGGGGTTCTTTTCGGCACCTGTATCGGTGCTTTCTTTCATTTTGGCCAACGGCCGAAAGGTGTTTTCGGCTGAAACATTTCGGTCCCTGAAATTTCAGTGCATCCCTACAAATACAGTGATCAGTGTTAATAAAATACACTGTCACTGGCTGGGAAGGGGGTTAACATCCAGGGGCAATCAAGGGGCTAATTGTGTGCCTAACAAGTGTTAATTTGTGTACGGTTTTTCACGACAGATTGATTTGTTTTAGTGGTGCACCAAAATGAAAATTCTGGTGCCGAAACCAAAACTTCAAAAATGCACTTGTTGTGTCTTTTCCCTGCTTTGCAGCGATTGCTCCTTTTCAGTGCGGTGCCAAATCACAGGGAGCAGAAAAGGGGGGGGGGGGGGGCTGCCCAAAACCTGAAAACAGTCAGCAACTTACAGGTATGTCGCTGTGCCTGTAGCTGCCACTCGGCATGTACTGTGGTGGGTCGGCGAGCGGTTAACATGCATGTGAAACATTTAAATATTGCCCCGGACAGCAAGTGGTTAAAGTAAACCTCAAGCAAAACAAGGAAAGCTTTATCAATCTTGTCAACTAATCCAGCCCAACCAACATTATAATATAGATAAGATACTATCAAATAAGGAATACTGGAAAATCCTGTTTCACACACAGATCTTCTGTTGTCACCCTGTGGGTAGAACAAGAGAAAAAAATCACCTAATTCCCCCATCCACACCCCTATGCCTTCTACTGAATTCAAACAGTGGCATACGCAGCGCCTTAATACCCGAACACTGACTGTACTGTATCTCACTCAACGCTGTTCAGCCAATTATTTTCTAACCAGCTCAGTCATTTTAATTGAAGTTTATCGAGCTGGATGCTTCCAATTGGGCCTCCTGTGATTCAAATTTCAACCAGTTTTAACCCCTTGCGCCGCGCGTATGCAAATTTGCAGCCCTATTGGACTGGGCATTTTTTTTCCAGGGGGTCACATATTTGCGTATCTAGCTTTGTGCTCAGAGCGTGCCGCACTGAAGGATCGGGACTCGGAACTCCCGATTCCAGGTCACCTGATTGCAGTGAGAGCCTCCGACTGGCTGCCGCAGTGAGAGCCTCCGACTGGCTGCCGCAGTGATCAGTCACTGCAAAGCCCGCCCCCCCCGTGGTCGGTCACTGCGAAGCCCGCCCCCCCCGTGGTCGGTCACTGCGAAGCCCGCCCCCCCCCCGTGGTCGGTCACTGCGAAGCCCGCCCCCCCCCCGCGATCGGTCACTGCGAAGCCCGCCCCCCCGTGGTCGGTCACTGCGAAGCCCGCCCCCCCGTGGTTGGTCACTGCGAAGCCCGCCCCCCCGTGGTCGGTCACTGCGAAGCCCGCCCCCCCGTGGTCGGTCACTGCGAAGCCCGCCCCCCCGTGGTCGGTCACTGCGAAGCCCGCCCCCCCGTGGTCGGTCACTGCGAAGCCCGCCCCCCGCGATCGGTCACTGCGAAGCCCGCCCCCCGCGATCGGTCACTGCGAAGCCCGCCCCCCGCGATCGGTCACTGCGAAGCCCGCCCCCCGCGATCGGTCACTGCGAAGCCCGCCCCCCGCGATCGGTCACTGCGAAGCCCGCCCCCCGCGATCGGTCACTGCGAAGCCCGCCCCCCGTGATCGGTCACTGCGAAGCCCGCCCCCATGTTTTTTCTCTCTGAATGGAGGCGAGAGATACATTGCATCTCTCTCTCTCTTCTTGCAGAGGGGAAATTAAAAAAATAAATAAAGAAATAATGAAATAAATAATAATTTTAAAAAGCCCCTAGATCAAGGTTTCAAGGTTTGAGCTTGGTCAGTGCCAAAGTTAGTGTTTGGGTCAAGGTCGGGGGTCAGTATTTTTTTGGGCAGGATTTAACTTTTTTTTTAATTTCTAAATTAATATCCGTGTGTTTAGGTAGGATAAAAAATAAAAATGCACACTACTGTTTCTACAAGTATAAACAACAACTAGTATACACGTCGTATCGCTGCAATCGTCAGGAGCAGGAGAAATTTTATTTGAGTTGTTCGTTAGTGGTAGGTTATGGTAGTAGCAAGCAACAAATTAATTTTTTTTTTTTTTTTTACCATTTTGGGCCAATTTTCCTTTGATAATAAAAAAGGAGATATCCATTGCCATTTACCACCAAATGAAAGCCCAATTTGTCCTAAAAAAACAAAAAAAAAACAAAAGGTATATTCCACCTGTTTGTGGTGGGCAAATGCAGTGCAGCAAACTATGTCTATAGGATCAGGAAGTAGAGTCCAGGATGTGCCTGTGCATCAAAAATGAAGCTTGGAGAGCAGAGACCTGAGGTCTGAAGAAGGAGCCTATTGAGCATGCTCCGAAATGCATTACCGCCCCCCTTCACCTGCTACATCTGACTCTGCTCTCCAAGCTTCATTTTTCATGCACAGGCACATCCTAGACTCTACTTCCTGATCCTATAGACAGTTTGCTGCTGGACGGCTGGATGTCCCACCTGGATCTTATTACCACACGATGAGTCTTTTTAACCGTTTATCTTGTAAGTACAATTTATCCATTGTTTACTAAATAAATGTCAATACTGCACTTAGAGGCGCCTTCCTCTCTTTTTCTTTTTCCAGGCTAAACCTAAATACTTTTAAAGGAGAGCTATAGGCAAAACTTTTTTTCCCCCCATTTTGGATAGAGAAAGGAAAAATTAACAACTGTTGGTTTATTTTTTGCCATCTGTGTCCCATTGTGGAGATTTACCTTCACTTCCTGTCCCATAGTCAAAACAGGAAGTGAGGAAATCTGTGCAAATTAAGGGAATTCCTTGAGGACTCCTAACACCTATGTTAAGAAAGATGTATATACTTTGCAATTTTCAGCCCGCTCTGGTCTGGTCCTGTGATTTGGTTCCACTAGGTCAGGGGTAGGCAACCTGCGGCACTCCAGCTGTTGCAGGACTACAAGTTCCATCATGCCTCTGCAAGTCATAGCTGTAACTGTCAGTTTTGTAATGTTGCAATGCCTCATGGGAAATGTAGTTCCACAGCAGCTAGAGAGCCGCAGGTTGCCTACCCCTGCACTAGGTCAGCCAGTGGCAGCTGCAGGGGAGAGGGAGCGCTGACAATGGCTGTGATACTGGAGCTTATGGATGAAAATCGCCATTCCAGGCTTCACAAGGTGTTGTTGAGCACTCTCACTTCTTCCCTGCAGCTGCCACTGGATGAGGCAAGGGATCACGTGATTGGACCAGAGCGCCATAACAAAAGACGGCAATGACCGGAAACTGAAATTGACAGGAACCCGCTCCCACTTCCGCTGCGATCGCCTAGACCAGGGGTAGGCAACCTGCGGCTCTCTAGCTGTTGTGGAACTACATTTCCCATGAGGCATTGCAAAGATTACAAAACCGACAGTTATAGCTATGACTTGCAGAGGCATGATGGGACTTGTAGTCCTGCGGCTCCTAGGTTGCCTACCCCTGGCCTAGGGGATCAGAAGTTGTCCTCCTACCCACCCTCCCCGTAGTCTTCTGGGACACGTGACAGGTCCATTCAGGAAGCGCAGCGCTTCTCGCACATGCGCAGCCGGCTGTGAAACCGCAGGCTATCACAGCCGGGTGCCCACACTGAAGATGGTGGCTCCTGGAACTCAGACGGCCAGTGAAACGGGCTGCGGGGAGGACACCGCAGGATCATGGGACTGGTGAGTGACTATTTTTTAAAAAAGTCAGCAGGCACAGTTTTTGTAGCTGCCGACTTATTTTTTCACAGGGCAATTGGAACTCCGCTTTAACTCCTTACAGCAAAATTTTTCCTTTTCGGTTCTCCCCCCTCCCTCTTTCTAAAAATGTGAAGACATTTTATAATGATTTGTACCTTTAGGTGTATGGCAGGTCCCAAATATCTTGCAGGAGGGCGGACCTTGCAATAGAGCAGCACAGAAGAGGAACAGAGGAGGGAATGCACAGGACCATGAACTTCCGCTTTAGGATCGAATGTACTGTCAATCCCTCGCCCTCCAGAGGATTTACCCCCCTTCCTGACCAGGCCATTTTTTGCGATCCCACGCTGCGTTACTTTCACCGACAATTGCGCGGTCATGTAACGCTGTACATAAATGAAATAAATGTTCTTCCCCACAAATATTTCTTTCGATGGTATTTGATCACCTGTATGGTTTTTATTTTTTGTGCTATAAACAAAAAGACTGACAAAAAAAAAAAAAAGCAATATATTTTTGACTTTGCTATAAAACATATCCAGTAAAAAAAAAATGTTTAAATCTAAGTTTTTCACAAATTTAGGCCAAAATATATTCTGCTACCTCTTTGCTAAAAAAAAAAAAAAACCCACAAAAACAAAAAAATAATCCCAATACACGTAAATTAATTGGTTTACTTTTTGCTATAAAACATATCCAGTAAAAAAAATAAAATGTCACAAAATTTAGGCCAAAATATATTTTGCTACGTCTTTGCTAAAAAAAGAAAGAAAAACAAAAAAAAAAAAATAAAATCCCAATACGTGTAAATTAATATGTTTATAGCAAAAATTAAACCAATTAATTTACATATATTAGGATTTATTTATTTTTTTTTTAGCAAAGAGGTAGCAGAATATATTTTGGCCTAAATTTGTAACTATTATTTTTTTTACTAGATGTTTTAGAGCAAAAAGTAAACGAATCTAGTAAAAAAAATAATAGTTACAAATTTAGGGCAAGATATATTCTGCTATCTCTTTGCTAAAAAAAAAAAAATCCCAATACGTGTAAATTAATTGGTTTACTTTCTGCTATAAAACATATCCAGTAAAAAAAAAAAAAAAATCTAATTTTGTCACAAATTTGGGCCAAAAATATCTCCTGCTGCGTCTTTGCTAAAAAAAAAACCCAAAAAATCCCAATACGTATAAATTAATTGGTTTACAGCCTCTCCTGATCCGAAGCAGTATATTTCTCAACCTTTTACCTCTACTCCATCGGCAGACATTGAAGTGTAACAGTTGGTGCAAACTCCCTCTGTCGGTGGTGGGGAGGGTCAATTTAATTAAAATGATCTGGACCCCGCAACTTTTATATTTTTCATAATTCTCCCATATGGATGCCTAAGAAATGGTTTCATCGCATAGAGACCCAATTAAGGACTCTTATTTGGAAAAAACAAGCGGCTAGGATAAAATTGTCCACGTTGCAATATGGCAAGGAGTCTGGGGGGCTGGCGGTTCCTGAGCCCAGACTTTATTTTCTGGGGGCCCAATTGCAGCAACTGGTTGGCTGGGATTTGCCTGATGATACTGATCCCACTATTAGTTTGATTTCTCTTCCTGATCCCAACATTTTGGCTCTTTCTCATCTTGAGATGGCTCCACCGCTCCTTCCGCCCACGGCCCCACCGCTCCTTCCGCCCACACCGCTCCTTCCGCCCACGGCCCCACCGCTCCTTCCGCCCACGGCCCCACCGCTCCTTCCGCCCACGGCCCCACCGCTCCTTCCGCCCACGGCCCCAACAACGGACCTCTTTTGGTGCGTCTGGAGTACGGTAAAAGCGTCCTTTCATATTACCAGCTTTCTCTTCTGTACTCCCTTGTGGAATAATCCGCAATATGTAGAACTGGCTAAACTGGAGGTTTTTCACGACTGGAAAGATTGCGGCCTGAAATTTGTATCTCCGCTGTATTTGGGGGCAATCCTAAAGTCCTCTTCTCAACTGCAAATGGAATTTACATTTACACCTAAGAGTTCATGTACACTGCAGCTGATAAACTGACGTTCAGGAGCTGTTCAGCGTTTTTTTCAGCAGCCCCTGAACTCTCCCTAATGTTCTCCTATGTGTCCGTGTACACATCGTCCTTTACAGGCATTTGAGTTTACAGACGTTTTTTTGAACGCAGAAAACTTGCGTTCAGCAGTCGATTTTATCAGCGTTTCAAATGCAAAATGCTTGTAAACGCGGCAAATCGTGTTTATAAGCGTTTGCAAATTTTTTTTTTTTTTAACTCTTCCAGTTCCTAATGCTGTCCAGAGCCTTTTTTCATCATGAAAAATGCATGCAAAGTTTTTCAAGGTGCTCAGATGGACAAAACACTGAACACAGGATGTCCCTACCAAGCTTGTCACACATTGTAATGACCAATTCACACCTCAGACCTCTCCCACCCTTGGAAAAAAAAGATATGTTAATGACCATTCACACCTCAGACCTCTCCCACCCTTGGAAACAAAAGATACGTTAATGACCATTCACACCTCAGACCTCTCCCACCCTTGGAAACAAAAGATACGTTAATGACCATTCCCACCTCAGACCTCTCCCACCCTTGGAAACAAAAAGATATGTTAATGACCATTCACACCTCAGACCTCTCCCACCCTTGGAAACAAAAGATATGTTAATGACCATCAACACCTCAGATTTCTCCCACCCTTGGAAACAAAAGATATGTTAATGGACATTCACACCTCAGACCTCTCCCACCCTTGGAAACAAAAAGATATGTTAATGACCATTCACACCTCAAATTCCTCCCGAAGACCCCCTGCCAGGTGGCCTTAATGACTCCCTCCACCAGACACCTTTCCCACCCTTGGAAACAAAAGAAATGTTAATGAGCAACTCACACCTAAGCTAATATCAACACATACTGCTGTCTCTGCTTCTACTCTCTGTATTTCCCTGAAACAGTCTGAAATAGTTAATAATTTACCACTTTTCAGTGCATTCTGGGCATTTGGGAGGTTCTCCTGTGCTTATCTTTAAAAAACGGTTCTAAACGCAAATAAATGCGCATAAACATGTTATGCAAACGCGGCTAAACAGACGTTTTGTAACCTACGTTTTCCAGCAGTCAGTTTCCATCGTTCAGACGTGTCCGGTGTACATGGGGCCTAAGAATTTTTATCGTTATCTTCAGCTGCAGAACAGGCTCGGTCTTCGCTCTCTAATCTCACATTGACAGACTCAGTTTTTTTAAAGGCAGTCACTCAGGCAACCCATAAGAAGGGCATGATTTCTCGGGTATGCTCCCAGCTATTGTCCACAGTACAAGATCAAGCTAGTCTCCGGAGTGGGGCGCACTGGTCCCGGGATATTGGGGAGTTTGCTGGAGATGTCTGGGATGCGGCCCTGGAATCTGTTCCGGGAATTTCTCCCTCTCATAAATTGTCTCTATGGTTTATTCTCCATCGAGCGAATAGGACCCCGAGCAACTGTATCGGTGGGGCAGGCGTGATTCACCTGATTCTCCGAGGTGTAGGGTCCAACAAGGCGATTTCATTCATATGCTCTGGCATTGCCCCAAGTTACACAGATATTGGAGCGAGGATCTCCATTTTATTTTTCCAGTATTGCAATATACTGTCCCCCAGGATCCCTTGCAATGTCTGTTGGGGGAACCAAGAACCAGGGGTGTGGACATTTTTAAAAAGAAAAACAACTTGTCCAAGGACTTATGCAGGCCATACATGGGTTGAATTTTGAAAACATCGTTTGCTCGGTAATCCGATGATGCCATCAATGATTTCGAAAATCGGCCGTCAAAGTTCACCCCATATAAAAGGCGAATCTTCTGTTCCTTTCAGGTCACGGCTCATGCGCATATTCTTTTTGGAAAAACGATTGTACGATTTGAGTCGAAAATCGATTGTTTTTCACGGATTTTCCAACATGCCCAATCATCGAAAAGAGGAGGAACCACGAAAATCGTCCGCTGCCATGGACCCACTAACAGAGCGAAAAATCGTCCGATTATTCTTTCAGACGGGGAAAAAAAAAAAAAGTCGGTGGAATTTCGACCCATGTATGACAGGCATAAGTCAGAGTTCCAATCTATTTGTCCCTCATGACAATCTACTTGTCCTGATGATAAAAATGTTTTTGCCAGGATGGAAAATATGTAGAGTTGATGTTCTTTTTGTTAGGCAAAAGGTGCTTTTAGGAAAGTCTGGGGCTTTTAAAAAAACAAAAAGGGTCTTTATGGCGAACAACCATTTTTTTTTTTTTAAAGCAGAGGCCCTATAGAATAAATTGGTGGGTTTTGCAGTTTTTTTTTTTATGTAACACGGTATTTGCGCAACAGTTTTTCAAACGCAATCATTCTTTTTGGAAAAAAACCCATTTTTTTTTTTATTTTAATGCAAAAAACACAATACTAAACCTAACTGTTTGTAAAATATAAAAGATGATGTTACACTGAGTAAATAGATACCAAACATGTCACTCTTTAAAATTGTGCATGCAACGGTAACAAACAACTTAAATTTTACTATCCAAAAGCCACACTTTAACCTCCCTAGCGGTCTGATGATGTCAGTATTTCTGTGCTCAAAGCGGTACATTTTTTTGCATGGAAATATGTCGTTTTTGTATTGTAGGCCTGTAATTCTTAGGAATAACTCACTGAAATCTGTCCTACAAGAGTCTAGTAAACATCCCGGGTAGGATAAAACTTGAAACACGAAATCATAAATTATAATTTAATAAATAATCATAAAAAATAATAATAATACATTTAATTCAATAATATAATCAAACCAAAAACACTGAAATGTGAAATAGAGCGCCAAGTTCGCACATCGCTGAGCTCAGTCGCAGAATCGTTTTCAGTGTCTGATGAGGAATTTCCCCCACGAATCATTATCACTCAATTCTGCAAGTGGTTCTGATTTACTATCGCTGTTCTCTAGCCGGTCTAAAACAGCTTTTGACCTAAAGGGACGCTTTTTGGACGCCATGGACGTTTCTCAGTTTCCAGGCAGAAAGAACAGTAAAAATGCAGGCAGGGCGCCGGACAAAGCACTCGGGACAAAATGTATGTGAAATGGTTTGATACAGGAATGGAATACTATGTGATTTTAGTGTATTCAGTGAATGTCACTTTTGAACATTTTTAAATTTCCCGCCGTTCCGTCCCCGGATGTCCCGACGTCGCAGGGAACGGAACCCGGAAGACAGATGCCAGCATCGGCTGGAGGACATTGCCGGGGACACTGCAGGGGGGCCATCGCGGGACAAGGTAAGTGCAGGTGTAATCCGGGAGCAACGCTGCAGAGTATTCCCGAGTGTAGCTCGGGGTTACCACTTGTGGTGCTGAAACTTTACCCCTAGCTATAAGACCCCAGATCCCTCTTCTGCCCCTAAAAAGCATTTAGTCACGCACAATCGCTGTGATCACATGCTTTCCATTTTTAAAAATGGTGCCGTTGACATCCGGGGAAACAGGAAGTGATGTATGCTCACCGCTTCCTGTCTCCCATATCATAGAGGAGAACAGAGTGGTTCTGGTCTTTGTGCGCCTTTATGGTCAGAGCCATACAAAGCAGCGTGCCGACAGAGGAGAGATTTGTATTGTTTACATACAGACCTCAACCCCGTCAGAGATACTCGGCGATCGGCGGGGAATCACCGACAGGGATCTGGTGTTCGGCAGCTGTAGCCGCCAATGGCGGAGCGGGTAGGGCGCGCGCACACCTAGCCGGAAATACAAAATCACGTACATATACACACGTGATTTTGCGCAGCCCTGCCGCCCTGTAGCAGTAGCTCTGCTATAGGGCAGTCGGGAGAGCGGTTAAAACACAAACGTTATACAAAGGGCTGAGCAGCAGTTCTGTACACATCTGGATTTATTGAGGTCAACACTAGACATGTTTTAACCTCTTCGCGCCGGCCGCACGTTTGCGCGCAATTAAGAAAAACATCCCGGCACGCATGTCCGGTACTCACGGAAAGGTCTCCATCTCCTCTTTCGATCGGGACCTTTCCCGATTATGTGACCGCCGTGACGGTGAATCACATGACCCTAAAACCCCACCTCCTGGCTTCTGAAACCCTTAAAAGGGGCCGGGAGGCGCCGGCACCAAGGGGTTAAATGCTGTATATTTCAATGTAGGTGAACCTGTACCCGGACTGTACGTGTTATTGCTACATTCCACACAAGCAGTAAGGGCACTTTACAATAAGATCCTATTCACCTCTGTATCTATAAGCATTGGAGAGAAATCTGTATTCAAAATTCACTGACATCTTAGATATATATATTTTTTTTTATTAGAACAGAATGTTGGCCGGCTGCCAGCCGTCTAATGTAAACACACAGCAGGTGCTTCCAAGCGATTTGTCCCCATCATACAAGAGAGATTTCACACACATTTCCAGAAGCACCAAAATACTCAACAAGCAGCGATGTGCCGTCACATGCCATGCCCAGAAATACAAGTGCTTAATTGAGGCACAGCCATACTCAGTTCAGAGCCAGCACTGTCACCCCCCCCTCCCCCCGCAGTGCGCAGCCAGCACCGTCCCGCCCCCACTACACAGCCAGCACCGTCACACACCCCCACTACACAGCCAGCACCGTCACACACCCCCACTACACAGCCAGCACCGTCACACACCCCCACTACACAGCCAGCACCGTCACACACCCCCACTACACAGCCAGCACCGTCACACACCCCCACTACACAGCCAGCACCGTCACACACCCCCACTACACAACCAGCACCGTCACACACCCCCACTACACAGCCAGCACCGTCACACACCCCCACTACACAGCCAGCACCGTCACACACCCCCACTACACAGCCAGCACCGTCACACACCCCCACTACACAGCCAGCACCGTCACACACCCCCACTACACAGCCAGCACCGTCACACACCCCCACTACACAGCCAGCACCGTCACACACCCCCACTACACAGCCAGCACCGTCACACCCCCACTACACAGCCAGCACCATCGACCCTTCCTCAGTACAGAACCAGCACCCCCCTCTTCAGGACAGAACCAACACCATCACCCTCCCCCCTCTTCAGGACAGAACCAGCACCATCAGCCCCTCCCTCAGTAAAGAACCATCACTCCCCTCCTCAGTACAGAACCAGCACCATCAGCCCCTCCCTCAGTACGGAACCAGAACCCCCCTCCCTCAGTAGGGAACCAGCACCCCCCTCCCTCAGTATAGAGTCCTCGGCCACCACCGCCAACCCCATTACCTCCCCTTCCTCAGAGTTAGTACCCCGGAGCCGCATTCTCGCACTCACCCGCTGCTCTACCACTCCGCACCGGCCACTAAATCCAGCCTACAGCGCCTTCTCCCCGGCCTCAGTGCGCGACGCCATCTTGTGACACTTCCTCCTTCCTCCGACTGGTAGGGCGTGACGTCAGGGGCGCCGGGGACCACGTGACCAGCAACAGCGAGCCGCGCAGGAGCTTGGAAGCCAATGACTGCGCATGTGATTGAGAAAGAGGATGTCAGTGATGACAGAAGAGGGGAGAAGTACCAAGTGTGACAGAATAGAGAGGGGGAAACATCTGGCAGGACCAACTGTGACAGATGAGGGGGAGGACCAGCTGTGGTCTTTGAGGGAGGCTGGTCTCAGATCCAGGGGGTGTTCCCTCTGCCTGGAGAGTCCGGGAGAAACCAGTTCTGAATGGAGGGGTGGGGGAGTTCCTCATCACAGTGGAACTTTAGGTGGAAGGACTGACTGGATACCGGGGAAGAACCGATTATTAGATCCTCTCCGGAGATCTCATGTGACTACACAACATAATCTGAGGGTTTTCCTGATGTGATGGACATTGAGGATCTGACTACAGATACCGGCCGCCGGTATTATCTGGGACCAAACATGACAGAAGAGTCCACCGACCGTCACTGGGAGGAATCAGACCAAAGCCACGGGGCCATACCAACTCTGACAGGGGATACAGGGGGAGACTAAATCTGACTGAATATACAGGGATTTACCAACTCTGACAGGGGGAGACTAAATCTGACTGAACATAAAGGGACGTACCAACCCTGACAGGAGATACAGGGGGAGACTAAATCTGACTGAATATACAGGGACGTACCAACTCTGACAGGTGATACAGGGGGAGACCAGGGGCGGACTGACCATTTGGAAACTCGGGCACTGCCCGAGGGCCCAGGGTCAGTAGGGGGCCCCATGAGATGCCCCTGGTACCTTTTTCATAGGATTTTTTGAGTTTGGGCAAGGACACAGGGGCCCCATGATCCCCTATTGCCCGGGGGCCCTATGAGTTGTCAGTCCAACCCTGGGGGAGACTAAACCTGACTGAATATACCGGGCCGTACCAACTCCGACAGGGAATACAGGGGGATACTGAATCTGACTGAATATACAGGGCCATACCAACTCTGACGGGATACAGAGAGAGACTGAATATACCGGGCCGTACCAACTACGACAAGGGATACAGAAGGAGACTGAATCTGAATATACAGGGCCATACCAAATCTGACAGGGGATACAGGGGGAGACTGAATCTGACTGACTATACGGGGACGTACCAACTCCGACGGGATACAGGGGGAGACTGAATCTGACTGAATATACAGGGATGTACCAACTCTGACAGGGGATACAGGAGGAGACTGAATATACTGGGACATACCAACTCCAACTGGAAATATAGGGGGACACTTAATCTGACTGAATATACAGGGACGTACCAACTCTGACAGGGGGAGACTGAATCTGACTGAATATAAATGGCCGTACCAACTCTGACAGGGATACAGGGGGAGACTGAATCTGACTGAATATACAGGGACGTACCAACTCCGACAGGGGGAGACTGAATCTGACTGAATATGAAGGGCCGTACCAACTCTGACAGGGATACAGGGGGAGACTGAATCTGACTGAATATACAGGGATGTACCAACTCTAACAGGGCATACATTGGGAGACTGAAGCTGATTAAAACCAAACTCTGTGTTTGGTTTTAAAGGAATGAGGTGGCAACCATATACCAACTCTGATTGGAGATACAGGGGGAGACTGATACTGCCTGAATATACAGGGACATACCAACTCTGATTGGAGATACAGGGGGAGACTGATACTGCCTGAATATACAGGGACATACCAACTCTGGAGATACAGGGGGAGACTGATAATGCCTGAATATACAGGGACATACCAACTCTGATTGGAGATACAGGGGGAGACTGAAACTGCCTGAATATACAGGGAGATACCAACTCTGGAGATACAGGGGGAGACCGATACTGCCTGAATATACAGGGACATACCAACTCTGATTGGAGATACAGGGGGAGACTGAAACTGCCTGAATAAGCAGGGACATACCAACTCTGAAGAAACATGGAGACTGAATCTGACTGAGGATACAGGGATGTACCAACTCTGACTGAGATACAGGGAGAGACTGAACAAATATGCAGGGATCTACTATCTCTGAGTGCAGATACAGGGGGAAACTGAATTTGACTAAATATACATCCTAACTATGACTGGAGACACAGGGTAGACTGACATTGACTACTGTATCTTCATGACTGAAGATACAGGGATGTACCAACTCTGACTGGTAATACAGGGGGAGATTGAATCTGACTGAATATATAGGGATGTACTAACCCTAAATATACAGGGGAAGACAGAATCTAACTGAGGATACAGGGACGTACTAACTCTGAATCAAGGTACAAAGGGGAGACTAAATTTGACTGAGGATAGAGGGATGTACCATTTGACTGAGGAAGAGGGATGTTCCATCATCTGACTGGAGATACAGGGGAACGCTGAATTTGAATAAATATAAAGGGAACATACCAACTCTGACTGGATATACAGGGGAAGACTGAATCTGACCTAAAAGATACGACTTGATATATGGTTGGTAAGGAATCTGGCTGATGAGACCGGGATGTACCATCTATGACTGCAGGTACAGGGAGAGACTGAATGAATATATAGGGATGTACTATTTCTGACTGCAGATACAGGGGGAAACCGAATTTGACTAAATATACAGGGACATCTTAACTGTGACTGGAGATACAGGGATGTACCAACTCTGACTGGAGATACAGGGATGTACCAACTCTGACTGAAGATACAGGGGAAGACTGAATCTGACCTAAAATACAGGGATGTACCAACTCTGACTGGAGATACAGGTATGTACCAACTCTGACTGGAGATACAGGGGAAGACTGAATTTGACCTAAAATACAGGGATGTACCAACTCCAACTTGATATATGGTGGGTACAGAATCTGGCTGATAAGACAGGGATGTACCATTTCTGACTGGAGATACAGGGGAACACTGAATTTGAATAAATATGAAGGGAACGTACCAACTCTGACTGGATATACAGGGGAAGACTGAATCTGACCTAAAATACAGGGATGTACCAACTCTGACTTGATATATGGTGGGTACAAAATCTGGCTGATGAGACAGGGATGTACCATCGCTGACTGGAGATACAGGGGGAGAATGAATCTGACTATGTATACGGGGACGTACCAATTGTAACTGAAGATATAAGGAGAGACTGAATCTGACTGAATATACAAGGACATACCAACTCTACGGGGGAGACTGTATATACAAGGATATACCAACTCCGACTGGAGATACAGGGGGAGACTGACCACAAATACTATGACTTGACATACGGGAGAGACTGATCTGGCTGGGAATTCTGGAACTAAAGATACGGCCGGTGTACGTCTCTTGCAGAAGATCCGGAAGTAGGTTCTCTGGTCACGAGGTGCATAGTTTCAAACAGCCGTGTCAGAACTTTTTATGAGAAAAAAATTATATACATGTTTTCATTTTTTTTTTTATTTGGTTGTATGAGGCAGATTTCAAACAAGTCAGAGAAATGTCTTCCTTTTTGGGCTGACGTTCCCATATATATACAGTTGTGTTCAAAATAATAGCAGTCAGACATCACTAACCGGATCAATCACTGTTTTTGGTGGAAATGATATTTCTACATGGCAAATAATTTCCTATCAGGTGTAGTAGAGTAATAGAAATCCAACAGACCCCACAGTCATGGCATGCATGCTGCTGATTCTGTGTCATTGAATCACTCATTGAAAGGGGCGTGTTCAAAATAATAGCAGTGTGGAGTTCTATTAGTGAGGTCATTCATTCTTTGATAAACAGGTGGCAATTATTGCCCTTATTTAAGGAAGGAAGGCAGCAAATGTTGGACATGCTGGTTACAGTGCATTTCTCACTGAAATTCTGAGGAAAATGGGTCGTTCCAGACATTGTTCAGAAGAACAGCGTACCTTGATTAAAAAGTTGATTGGAGAGGGGAAAACATATAAAGAAGTGCAGAAAATGATCGGCTGCTCAGCTAAAATGATCACAAATGCTTTAAAATGGCAACAAAAACCTGAAAGACGAGGAAGAAAGCGAAAAACTACCATTGGAATGGATAGAATAGCCAAAATGGGGCGGACTCAGCCAACAATCAGCTCCAGGAAGATGAAAGAAGGTGTGACGTTCCCTGTGAGGACTGTTACAATTAGAAGACGCCTATGTGAAGCCAAGCTATCTGCAAGAAGTCCCCGCAAAGTCCCACTGTTGGGAAAAAGACGTGTGCTGAAGAGGTTACAATCTGCCAAAGAGCACATTGACTGGCCTAAAGAGAAATGGCGCAACATTTTGTGGACTGATGGAAGTAAGATTGTTCTTTTTGGGTCTAGTGGCCGGAGACAGTTTGTCAGACGACCCCCAAACACTGAATTCAGGCCACAGTACACTGTGAAGACAGTGAAGCATGGTGGTGCAAGCATCATGATATGGGGATGTTTCTCATACTACGGTGTTGGGCCTATTTATCGCATACCAGGGATCATGGATCAGTTTGAATCCATCAGAATACTTGAAGAGGTCATGCTGCCTTATGCTGAAGAGGAAATGCCCTTGAAATGGGTGTTCCAACAAGACAACGACCCCAAACACACCAGTAAACGTGCAACATCTTGGTTCCAGACCAACAAGATGGACGTTATGGAGTGGCCAGCCCAATCCCCGGATCTTCATCCAATAGAAAACTTGTGGGGTGACATCAAAAATGCCGTTTCTGAGGAAAAACCAAGAAATAGAGAAGAACTGTGGAATGTGGTCCAATCATCCTGGGCTGGAATACCTGATCACAGGGGCCAGAAGTTGGGTGACTCCATGCAACACAGATGTACAGCAGTTCTCAGAAACAGTGCGACTACAACCAAATATTCATGAATTCATTCAAAGGAAATCAAAATCTTCAAACATTTTTCAGTTTATATAGTGAATGTTTGAGTTTGTAAAGAAGAATACAAACACTGCTATTTTTTTGAACCGTCTAATATTCACTTTTCTTCAATTTTTTTAGAGGAACAACACAAATTTGATGTATTTTTCTTCATGTTGTGATTTGGAATAGAATGTGTCGTGTTCCCAATGCATTTGTGTGCATGGAAATAAAAGCAATTAGAAGGATTTTCAGCTTTATTCACTTTTTTCACCACACTGCTATTATTTTGAACACAACTATATATATGTGTGTGATTTTGCATTTCCGGGTAGGGGGCGCATGCGAGCCCTACCTGTGCCGCCATTCGCATCCGTGGATGTCAATGACCGGGTCCCGGCTGGTAATTACCGGCGTCCGGTGATTTCCGACGATCACCAACGGGGAGGAGGCCTGTTTTGTTTACTAACAGTTCTCCTCCCTGTCGGCTCTGGCACACTGAACAGCAAAACCGTCCAGAGCAGTGTGATTACAGTGAAGCACACACCCTCCGCCCCCTAGAAAAACTTTCCCAGCACACAGTTAACCTCACCTCTCATGTTAACCCCTTCCTGCCCAGTGCCATTAGTACAGTGGCAGTGCTTTTTTTTTTAGCACTGATCACTGTATTGGTCAAGTCGGATCCCCCCCCCCAGTGTCAGAATGTCCGCCGCAGTCCCGCTATAAGTCGTGGAGGCCGCCATTACTAGTAAAAAAAAAAACATCTATACCGCCATTTGTAAACGCTAAAACTTTCACGTAAACCAATTAATTTTTCACGTATTGGGATTTTTTTTCAGCCAGGACACGGAGCAGAATACATTTTGGCCTAAATTTATGATGAAATTTGATTTTTTACGTTTTTTTTTTTACTGGACATGTTTAATAGCAAAAAAGTCAAAAATATTTTGTTTTTTTTTTCTGAAAATTGTCAATCTATTTTTTTTTAACACCACAAAAAATAAAAAACGCACAGGCGATGAAATGCCACAGAAAGAAAGCTCTATCCGTGGGAAAGGAAGGACATCAATTTCATTTGGGTGCCGCGTTGCACGACCGCGCAATTGTCAGTCAAAGTAACGCAGCGCCGTAATGCAAAAAATGGCCTGGTCAGGAAGGGGGGGAGGGGAATCCTCAGGGCGAGGGGTTACCCAGGATCTCCAGATCCCATAAATGTGGAATGTGAAGACACCTCGTACTGTATGTGTGATCAGGTAGACTTGTGGACACAACAAATCAACAAGACCGGATATTATTATACAGTATTTATAAAGCGCCGATAGTTCGCTCAGCGCTGTACATTACAATGGGAGACAGAACATGTGACAGAACAATACCAATACAATGCAAAACATGAGGGGATTGAGGGCCCTGCTCTTTGGAGCTTACAATCTAGGAGGGAGGGGATGGTGGCACAGGAGGAGATAGCTGTGGGGGATGGAGTGGTAGGAAGTGTGGAGGAGGTCGGCAAGTTAGCAGGGGGTGGGGTAAGCTTCCCTGAAGAAATGGGTTTTCAGGGTGCGCCTAATGGAGAGGAGAGTAGGTGATAATCTGATGGGTTGGGGCAGGGAGTTCCAGAGGATGGGTGACACCCTGGAGAAGTCCTGGAGACGGGCATGGGAGGAGGAGACCAGGGAACTAGAGAGAAGGAGGTCTTGTGAGGAGCGGAGTGTGCGTGCTGGGCGGTACTTGGATATTAGGTCAGTGATGTAGTTCGGGGCAGTATGGTGGACAGCTTTGTACGTCAGTGTTAGGATTTTGAATTTGATCCGTTGCGCAATCGGAAGCCAGTGGAGGGATTGTCAGAGGGGGGTGGCGGAAACGGAGCGGTTGGAAAGGTGAATGAGTCTGGCAGCCGTATTCAGGATCGACTGAAGCGGGGATAGCCAGCGGCGAGGGAGGCCAGTGAGGAGGGAGTTGCAACAGAATAAACTCGGCAGCGCTCCAGGGATGAAATGCCAAAGGAAAGCCAAGGGAACCAGGAACAAGATAGCCTATGGATAGCCTTTTTGGAGATGCTGCCACCCTCAGATGGGGAAATCAACAACTGAAAAAAAGAGCAATCAGGAGGCGCACACCCCAAGGTTTAATAAAGGTAAAAAGGGCTGAAAACATACAAACATGGCATAAATGTAAAGCTTAGTAGAGCGATAGAGATGGCCATATCAATGGCGGTGTGTCCGGCTGTCAGCGTGGTCGGCTAGCTGACGCGTTTCGGGAACGAGTCCCTTTCCTAAGAGCTGGTGAGGAAAGGGGGAGGAATGCTCTGAGGAAAGGAACTCGTCCCCGAAACGTGTCAGCTAGCCGACCACACTGACAGTCGGACACCCCGCCATTGATAAAGCCATCTCTATCGTTTTACTAAGCTTTACATTTATGCCATGTTTGTATGCTTTCTTCCCTTTTTACCTTTATTAAACCTTGGATAATGATCTAGGGGTGTGCGCCTCCTTTTTGCTCTTTTTACAACAAATCAACAAGCCTGGTTATCCAGCGACTAACCATTATCTCTGCTTTACGAAAGGACAAAACAGGACGAGAACCCTCCCACAGAAATGAATTGTTTGTTTCATTAGCTCAAAGCATTTATGGAAGTCAGTTCATGAACTCTATACTGCAAGTCAGAAGGAAGTCTTTATGCCCCCTGTGTGATGTGTAAATATATCTTACAAGCTAATGGGTTATAAATTCTTGTTACGGACAGAATTACTATTAAGTATTATCACGTACCTGATAGAAGTCTGAATTATTTTTTTTATAATCCAAACCTTTTTTGTATTGAACAATGAAGGGAAATACAGGAGCAAAGTTCATATAGAGCTGTTAGGGATCCGGGTATGACCAGAAATGTGTGGACTGACACAGGAAAGTAGCAGGCTTCAGGAACACAGGCGTAGTCAGGCTGGAGAGGTGGAATGGTCAGGCAGGCCGTAAGGTACTGTCAGGTGCCGCCTGGCAATGTCTCTAGCAGCCCACAGCACGGATTTCCTCAGGGCGCGGGGTCTAAGTCCCAGCCTGCTATTCACCAGGGCCCCTGATGGTGGGGATGAACTTGGTGCAGACTGGAACCAGGTCGCGACCCCTGAGTGCGTCCGGCTGTGGTAGAGAGTACTGGCAGGGGAGTGCAGGAACGGAGTCTGATGGGAAGAGGCAGGCAGACTTACTAAAGGTGATCCGTGTGGGATGGATCGTTGGGTGAAGTAAGCGTAGTCAGACAGGCCGGGTCAGTATCGTGCGGGCAGCGTGGTACAGGAGGAGCAAGCAGAGAATGGTCAGGGTCACAAGCCAGGTTCAGCAGGTAGCGGCAGCGCAGTACCGAGGATCAGGCAGAAGGATGGTCAGGCAAGCCAGGGGTTCAACAGGAGACGATCAGCAGAGCTCAGGATCAAAGCAGGGTCAGCAACGAGGCAGGAACACAGGATACCAGGTACAGGGGCTCATGGGAAACATACACCAAGGCCATGATCACAGGCCTGGTCATTCCTTAAATACACCTCCTGCAATCAGCCCCAGGTGTTGGCTGACTACAGGAGTGAGCTTCTGGCTGCTGAGAGCACCCGCTGGTCAGCCCTGGTACTGCAGCCCACACGGCAGGTGAGTCCCACCACCAGTGCTGAGTTTAGGCAAGGACACGGGCCCCATGATCCCCTATTGCCGGAGGCCCCATGAGTTGTCAGTCCGGCCCTGCTCCGGCTTCACGTTTATCAGAATTTCCGGCAAGCCATGTACCCAGATCTTGCAGTTCCAGTGGAGTGCTTCCTCAAACTCAGCTGGCCGTTCCAGCATCTCCTCTGTTCCTGACTGGATGCCCTGCTTGACTTACCGAGGCTACACCTCCAGCCACAAGTTCTGCAATCAACACCCTCAGGCACTCATGTTTCTCCTGTCCCTTGGCACCATATGTTCCACCTTCAGTGGGGCCTGGGTTGGAGATACAAGAGAGGCCGACCTCGTCAATTCAGACTTCTATCTTGATGGCCCACCTGCAACTGTTATTAACGTTCCTGTTGTGTCTTCTGCTCTTCTTTTCTTTCTTTTCCGCCTCTAACTTTTGTTTCCTCTACGCAGCCTCTACATACTCTGAAAAAGTTTTACTGATGTGATCTTAAAACTCTGCAACAAAGGGGCTATAAAGATGTAATCCTATTGTGTATGCTCTTGTCAGGAATGGACTCAGCACTGGTGGTGGGACTCACCTGCCGTGTGGGCTGCAGTACCAGGGCTGACCAGCGGGTGCTCTCAGCAGCCAGAAGCTCACTCCTGTAGTCAGCCAACACCTGGGGCTGATTGCAGGAGGTGTATTTAAGGAATGACCAGGCCTGTGATCATGGCCTTGGTGTATGTTTCCCATAAGCCCCTGTACCTGGTATCCTGTGTTCCTGCCTCGTTGCTGACCCTGCTTTGATCCTGACCTCTGCTGATCGTCTCCTGTTGAACCCCTGGCTTGCCTGACCATCCTTCTGCCTGATCCTCGGTACATCTCATGGGGTCCCCTACTGACCCCGGGTCCTCGGGCAGTGCCCGAGTTTCCAAATGGTCAGTCTGCCCCTGGGCCAGAGCACACCGGGACAACCGGAGCTGATATAACGGATAGCCAGGACAAGCACTCGGCAGGGCTATGGAGCCAAACTGGAGCCGGAAGCATAGTCAGAGTAATAGCCAGGGTCAGCAACGAGCATGTGATGAGGTACCGGAATATCAGACAGGGACAAGGTCAGGAGGAAGCCAGGATCTGGAACCGATGAGCAGAAGCATAAACAGGATCCAAGAGCAGGTCAATGGCAAGCCGGGTGGAGAACGGATACACACCGGATACAGAAGGACACAGGGAATTAGCTGAAGACCAGTCAGCACTGACAGAGAGTAAGAGCCTCCTTTAACCCCTTGACGCCAACATCACACAAATATGCGGCCTCACAGAACTGGGCTTTTTTCCGTGGGGCCACATATTTGCGTACCTGTCTTTGTGCTGGGAGCGCGCCGCACTGAGAGCCCCGATTCCGGGTCACATGATCGCTGTGATAGCCTCTGATTGGCTATCACAGTGATCAGTCACTGTGCAGCCCGGCCCCCTTTTTTTTTCCTCTCTCTATGAATGGAGAAGAGAGATACATTGTATCTCTCTAACTCCTGGCATAGAGAGAAAAGAAAAATGTTTGTAAAAAAAAAAAGATAAATATTAAAAAATAAAATAAAAAATACCTAGATCAAGGTTTGATCTAGTTCAGTGCCAGGGTTATTTTTTGGGTCAGGGTCAAAGGTCAGGATTTAAATAAAAATTGGTGTCAGTGTGTTTTAGGTAAAAAAAAAGACAAAAACAAAATGCGCACCATTGTTTCTGGGCTGTACTACGGGTACAAACAACAAATAACATACACATGTGAGGTATCACTGCGATCGTCAAGAGCTGGAGAATTTATTTTGGGCTGCTCTTTGGTGATAGGTTATGGTAGTAATTTATTTTGGGCCAGTTTTCCTTTGATAATAAAAAAAAAATTAGGAGCTATCCATTACCATTTACCACCAAATGAAAGCCCAATTTGTCCCGAAAAAAAACGCGGTATAATTCACCCGGATGGACAAAGTAGTTGTGATGATATGGATGGTTTTACTAACACAGGTCAACGTTGCAGAATTGTGCTTAGGCGTTGAGATTTGTTTTACCATTAGGCGTGAAGGGGTTAAATAGTCTGGCGCCAGAAACTGTGGGCACACTCCCGTGTGCGCGCATTCTTGCATGCATGTGCGACCCTATGCTCATTTTTATTCGCAATGCGCCCTTGTTCATTTCTATGCGCCGGTCGCCGTACAGGAATTCCCTTACAAGTATCATGGACGCATTTATAAGTATATGATTTTAAATCGTAACATAATGTTACAAGGTATCTGTAAAACATTTTATCCTGACACAGCATCCTATTGCTAGAAAGGATTTCTGAATATTCAGCTCCCTGGCGGTAATCCCAAGTGTGGCTCGGGGTTCATTTTCAGTACCAAAAGCGGTAACCCCTGAGCTACACTCAGGAATACACTGTAGCAGGGGTGGACTGATTAATGGGGTACTCGGGCACTGCCCGAAGGCCCAGGGTCAGTAGGGGGCCCCATGAGATGCCCCTGGTACCTTTCATAGGCTTTTTTGAGTGTGGACGAGGACACTGGGGCCCCATGATCCTCTATTGCCCGAGGGCCCCATGAGTTGTCAGTCCGCCCCTGCACTGTAGTGTAACTTATGATGTCCTCCCGCTGTGCCCTCCGGCCGATGCCGGCATCTGTCTTCCGGGTTTCCTTCCCTGCAAGCGTTGCGACGCAGCGGGGGCGGAACTGGCGGGAGATTCAAAACAGTAAAAACATGACATACACACAATAAATTGTAACCTGTTAGGATTCCATTACTGTATCAAACCATTTCACCTAAATTTTGTCCCGAGTGCTTTGTCCAGTGCCCTGCCCGCACTTTAGAACGTCCACGGCATCCAAAAAGCGTCCCTTTTAGGTCAAAAGCGTTTTTTAGACCCTCTAGAAAACAGCGATCGTGAATTAGAATCACTTGAAGATTTGAGCAATAGTAATTCGTAGGGAAATTCGTCATCAGACAATGAAAGTGATGACAGAGACGATTCTGCAACTCAGCTCAGCGATGTGCGAACTTGGTGCTCAATTTCAAATTTCAGTGTTTTTGGTTTGATGGCATTATTGCATTAAATGTATTATTATTTTTATAATTCTTTATTATATTATAATTTATGATTTTGTGTTTCAAGCTTTATCATACCCGGGATGTTTACTCGACTCTTGTTCGGACAGATTTCAGTGAGTTATTCCTAAGAATTACAGGCCTACAATATAAAACAACTAATTTTCATGCAAAACAATGTACCGCTTTGACATTCAAAAATATTGACGTAATCAGACCACCAGGGAGGTTAACCGCTTCTGTGCCGCCCTATAGCAGAAACACTGCTACAGGGTGGCAGGGGTGCGCAAAATCCTGTATATGTGATTTTGCAGTTCCCGGCAGGGGGACGCATGCGCGCCACCATTTGCGGCCTCGGCTGTCAATCACCGGATCCCAGTCGGTGATTTCCACACGGCACCCAGTGATCACCAAGTATTATCGACGGGGGCGTCACCTGTATATAAACAACATGGATCTCTCCCCTGTCAGCTCCTGCAAACTGCTTTGTATGGCATTGCATAGCACAGCCATACAAAGCAGTGTGCTTACAGTGTAAAGCACACAGGTAACCCTTTGATCACCCCACGTTAACCCCTTCCTGCCCAGTGCCATTAGTACAGTGTCAGTGCTTTTTATTAGCAGTGATCACTGTTTGGTGTCACTGGGGATGTCAGTGACACTAAGTCAGTTCCCCCCCACTGTCAGAATGCCCGCCGCAGTACCGCTATAAGTCGCTGATTGCCGCCATTACTAATAAAAAAGAACTCCAGTATATATACCGCCATTTGTAAACACTATTACTTTCACGTAAACCAATTAATTTACACAATTGTATTTGATTTGCTGCAGCTTCTAATGCACACTGTGAGTCACCTGTATGGGAATGCAAACTCAGTCTCCTCTCTCCCACTGCCTTCCGGTGTCTACCTGGGCTCTTCCGTCCCACCAGGGAGCCCAGGACTGAAGGCGGTGGGCTTACCATAGAGATGACCAAGGACCGAAACTTCCCCGTTCATCTCTATGGTCTAAGTAACAGGAAATGAGTATTTCCTAATTTCCGGTTTCACCCAGATGTAAACAAGCCATTACTGGCTCATAAAAGCATGTGATCACACCGATCTCCACCTAAATAAATAGATCATGTTTGGGGATTCTAAGTCATTTTCCAGCAATAAAATGCTGACTTTTACACGTAGGAGAGAAATGTTTAACCGCTCGCCCGCCGCCCTATAGTAGAAGTACTGCTATAGAGCGGCAGGGCTGCTCAAAATCACATATATATTTGCACACGCGCCCCCTACCCGTTCCGCTATTGGTGGTTAGTGTCAGTTACTGGGTCCCGGACGGCACTCGGTGAGCGTCGGAGCAAGCTGACAGGGAAGACACCTTTCTGTAAACAACACAGGTCTCTCTCCTGCCAGCAAGGACATGCTGCTTTGTATCTCTCTGCACAGCATGTCTCCCTAGTAAAACACAGCACACAGTTAACCCTTTGATCGCCATAGATGATAACCCCTTCCTGCCCAGTGTCATTAGTACAGTGTCTGTGCTTTTTATTAGCACTGATCACTGTATTAGTGTCACTGGGGATGTCAGTGGCAGTTAGTTCCCACCCAGTTTAAGAATGCCCACTGCAGTCCCGCTATATGTCACTGATCGCAACCATCACTAGTAGAAAGAAAAAATTCCAGTATATATACCGCCATTTGTAAACGCAATAACTTTTACGTAAACCAATTAATTTACACTTATTTTAGCAAAGACAAGGAGCAGAATACATTTTGGCCTAAATTTATGATGAAATTTGATTTTTACATTTTTTTTACTGGACATGTTTAATAGCAAAAAGTCAAAAATGTAGTTTTTTAAAAAAATTGTCTGCTTTTTTTTTTTATAGAGCAAACATAATGCAGAGGTGATCAAATATCACCGAAAGAAAGCTGTATTTGCGGGGGAAAAAAAGGATGTAAGCTTCATTTGGGTGCAGCTTCGCATGACCGCGCATTTGTGAGTTAAAGTAATGCAGCACCATATGGCAAAAAATGACCTGGTCAGGAAGGGGGGTAAATCCTCTGGAGGGCAAGTGGTTAATACAGGTTGTTTATGTGTAATATTCATTGTTGGAAATGTGTGTTGTAGAGCATTTATATTCAATAAGTAGTTAAAGCGGAGCTCCAGTCAAACCTACAAAAAATAAAAGTCAGCAGCTACAAAAACTGTAGCTGCTGACTTTAACCACTTGCCGTCTGGCCACTGCATATAAACGGCCGGATGGTGGCAGTCTAGGGGTGGGTTGCCGTTCATAAACGGTGCCCGCCATTTTGGATTGTGCGCTCTTCCTGGGAGCACGCAGTACCGTAATCCGGTGCCCACTGTGTCCTCTGTGTGAGGTCCCGATCATGTGATCACTGATTTGCCAATCAGTGATCACATGCAGAGTAGTAAGCAAGATGTCACTTCTGACATCATTGCTTACTACGTGTGAAATCTATTCACATCAGCCTTGTACCATGTGATGAGCTGTGACCAATCACAGCTCACACAGTATTTCTCAGTGGCTGCAAGAATGCAGTCAGAGAGAAGGAGACATGATTGCTTTTACAGCCTATATGGGTATATACAGTGAAAAAAAAAAAAATTCATCACCCCCCACAAGTAGTACAGTGTCACTATGGTGACACTGTACTGCAAGGGTGACAGTATGTAAAAAAAAACCATAATAATAATTATATAATATATATATATAATGTATATAATATATACATAATAATATTATATAATAACAATAATAATATAAAATAAAAATGTAAAAAAACATTTGTAAAAAATTATAATTTTTGGTTATAAGCTAATTTGGGTTTTTTTTTTTTTTACTAAAAAGAAAGCTGAATAAATTTTGGCCAAGAAAAATACTTTTTTTTTTTAAATTTTGGACATTTTCATTTATATAGCAAAAAAAAAATAAAAATCCCAGTGGTGAATAAATACCACCAAAATAAAGTTTTATCTGTCTCAAAAAATGCTAAAAAATTCATATGGGTACAGTGTTGCATGACCGCGCAATTGTCATTCAAAGTGCAACAGTGCTGAAAGCTGAAAATTGGCCTGGACAGGAAGGGGGTAAAAGTGTCCGGACAAGAAATGGTTAAAAAAAAACCCAGCCACTCATCTGTCCCATGATCCAGCTGTGTAATCACCACAGCCCCTCATCGGCCGACCTTTCTCCCAGATGTCGGCATCCTAAGCGTGGGCAACTGGCTATAACAGCTTGCGGCTTCACAGTCAGGTGCCCACTGCACATGTGCGAGTAGCACTGCGCCTTGTGATTGATCCCGTAGTTTTGTGGGACATCTTCCAATCGCCTAGACGATCGCAGCGACATTGGGAGCGGGGACCTGTCAAAATCGGGTACCTACTCCCCAAAGGTGCCAATTCCTCACAGGGAGCAGGGGACCAGTACTTAAAGCGTAACTTCCCCTTTTGGGTGGAGCTCTACTTTAGGTATGCAAATTATTAGTTATATATATATATATATACTGCTAAAAAAAAATGAAAGGAACACTTTTTAATCATATTCTAGCATCAAGTCAATGAAACTCCTGGGACATTGATCTGGTCAGCAGTAGCAGAAGGGGTTGTCAATCAGTTTCAGCTGCTTTGGTGTTAATTGTTGCACTAGATGGGCAATAGTGAGACAACCTCCAAAACAGGAATGGCTTTAAAGGTGGAGGCCACTGACATTTTTTCTTTACTCATCTTTTCTGACAGTTTTTCACTAGTTTTGCATTTGGCTAGGGTCAGTGAACTATTGGTAGCATGAGGCCATACCTGGACCCTACAGAGGTTGCACAGGCAGTCCAACTCCTCCAGGATGGTACATCAATACGTGTCATTGCCAGAAGGTTTGCTGTGTTTCCCAGCACAGTCTCAAAAGCATGGAGGAGATTCCAGGAGACAGGCAGTTCCTCTAGGAGAGCTGGACAGGGCCGTAGAAGGTCCTTAACCCATCAGCAGGACCGGTATCTGCTCCTTTGTGCAAGGAGGAACAGGATGAGCACTGCCAAAGCCCTACAAAATGACCTCCAGCAGGCCACTGGTGTGAATGTCTCTGACCAAATAATCAGAAACAGGCTTCATGAGGGTGGCCTGAGGGCCCGATGTCCGCTAGTTGGTCCTGTGCTCACTGCCTGGCACTGTAGAGCTTGATTGGCAATTGCACACCAGAATTGGCAGGTCTGCAACTGGCGACGTGCATTTTTCACAGATGAGAGCAAGTTTACCATGAGCACATGTGACAGAGTGAAAGGGTCTGGAGAATGTTATGCTGTCTGTAACATCATTCAGCATGACCGTTTTGGTGGTGGGTCAGTTATGGTCTGGGGAGGCATATCCATGGAGGGACGCACAGACCTCTACAGGCTAAACAATGGCACCCTGACTGCCATTAGGTATCAGGATGAAATCCTTGGACCCATTGTCAGACCCTACACTGGTGCACTGTGTCCTGGGTTCCTCCTGGTGTGGTGGGTCTTGGGTTCCTCCTGGTGCACGACAATGCCCGGCCTCATGTGGGGAGAGTATGCAGGCAGTTCCTGGAGGATGAAGGAATTGATACCATTGAATGGCCCCCACGTTCGTCTGACCTTAATCCAATATAACACCTCTGGGATATCATGTTTCGGTCCATCCAATGCCTCCAGGTTGCACCTCAGACTGTCCAGGAGCTCAGTGATGCCCTGGTCCAGATCTGGGAGGAAATCCCCCAGGACACCATCCATGGTCTCATTAGGAGCCTCCCCCGACATTGTCAGGCATGCATACAAGCACGTGGGGGCCATACAAACTGAGGACCGTTCTGAGTTGCTGCAATGAAATTTCAGCAAAATGGACTTGCCTGCTGCATCATTTTATCACTTTGATTTTCGGGCTGTCTTTGAATTCAGTCCTCTGTAGGTCGATCATTTTCATTTCCATCAAGCGATGGGGTGTCCTTGCGTTCCTAACATAATACCCAATCCATATCAGTATAGATATCCAGCAGGAGATTTTTCCCCATTGAGATCTGATGTGTTTTCCTTTAATTTTTTGAGCAGTGTATTTATAGTTATTTTTCTGTCCTCTATGTGTAAAACTAATATTTTGATCTCTATATCTGAAACTACACCTCTTTACAGTTAAGGTGTTACATTTAAAATATTGCTACTCCAAAAAGGAAATTATCATACATTGGCAATTACCAGATCTTCGAAGTATTTTATATGTTTTAGATAATATCACTTATCGTAGCGAGGTGGTGGATTGCATCAAACTGCTATGCATTAAAAAAATGAATGCATTGCATATTTTTTTACTGCACACCAGCACATTGCAGTGGCATGAATAAGCCAAGTAGGAGACAAGGCATTTTGCCTTGTCTTGCAGTGCGACTGCAGTGCAATGGCTACTTAACACAGTCCTTCCGCACCTGGTGTAGCTGAATTGAAAGCAGTCTGAACTGAGATTGGAAACACCTAGGAGCTTTTTATGGTATGAAATCTGTTGGCCTTTCACACTATCTTGCAACACGTTCCAGATGCACACTATTCTTTTTCCCATGTAAAAGTCAAACGCCAAAAGGAGGATTTCAGCTTGATAAATATATTAAAATTAGAAGAATATTGATTGTTTCATCAACACATTTGACATATTAATGTGTTTGCCTCTTTCTTGATTTTTCTTTTTCATTAGTTGGGACAATTTTTTTCTTTCATGTAGAGCAGGGGTCTCCAAACTTTCTAAAAAAAGGGCCAGCTTACTGTCCTTCAGACTTTAGGGGGGCAAGAGTGGCCAGTGGGAGTAGAAAGTGTCCCAGCAAAAGTAAAAACATGACAAAGTTTGTAGTCAGTGGAAGGAGGAATAGTGTCCAGTCATTGGTATTAGTTGGAGGAATAGTGCCCCATCACTGGTGTTTGTTGGCGGAATACTGCCGCATCATTGGTATTAGTGGGATGAATAATGCCCCATCATCGGTGTCAGTTTGAGGAATAGTGCCCAATTATTGGTGTCAGTGGGAGGAATAGTGCCTCATTATTGGTATCAGAGGGAGCAATAGTGCCCCATCATTGGTATCAGAAGGAGGAATAGTGCCGCATCATTGGTGACAGTGGGATGAATAGTGCCCCATCATTGGTGACAGTGGGATTAATAGAGCCCCATCATTGGTATCAGAGGGAAGTAATTGGCATTACTTGTAGGAATAAAGCCTAATTGTTTATATCAGTTGGAGGAATTTGTGCAACATCTTTAGTGTCAGTGGAAGGAAAAATGCCCCATTGTTGGTGTCAGTGAGAGCAATGGTTCCCCACTGTTGGTGCATGTGTAAGAAATCGTGCCTCCTTGTTGGTATCAAGAGGAGAAAAAGTACCCCGAAGACCAGATAGAGGCAAGCAAAGGGCTGCAGTTTGGAGACCACTGATGGAGAGGCTTGGTAAAGAAAATAACGATGATTTTGAAATACCAATACTGCATTTTACTCTCAAAAGAGAGCTGTAGACAGTTGATTGTGCAAAAGTGGAGAGAGAGTAGTATGCATTGAGTAAAGAAACACCTGGGAGCTTCCTCTCAGTCATTGGACATACAGCAGCCAGTTGGGAATGTGTTCCAAGCTTGACAACATCACATCTGTAGCAATTCCAAATTGTGGGAGAAAGCTATATCTTCTGCTTTGAAGAGTTTAGCTTACCAATGTTGATGGGAACCCCTATCGCTTGATTCAAATAATGCTTTGTGAAAGCAGCCAGTGGCTTTAGTCTCTGAACTTCCCAAAGGACATGGTGAGAAACTAACTAAACACTCAGCCAATATACATAATAGAGATGAGCGAATCGAACTTGGCGAAGTGGAATTCGTTTCGAATTTTAGGAAAAATTCGATTTGCGCCGAATCCGAAAATTAGCAGACTTCGGATGCGCGAATCGAAATTTTCCAAAAATGGCGGCGACATGTGTGGCGACGGAGCGGGGATCTCTGGGAAGGCGCGCAGACAAGGCGCTCTGACCCATAATGCATTCATTCATGACATGTGATCGCATTAGCCAATCAGCAGCCAGCCAGCCAGCACTGTGTAATGGTCGAGCTATAAATTGCGGCCATCTTAGAATTCTCCATTAGCCTCCGGTCATTCAACAGAGACAGACCTCTCTGTATTAGGGACAGAGTTAGGGCCAAAGAGACTTTAGGGCCACAGAATCGTTACTTAGGGACACAGAATTGTTACTCAGGGACACAGAATTGTTACTCAGGGACACAGAACTGTTACTCAGGGACACAGAATTGTTACTCAGGGACAGACACAGAATTGTTACTGAGGGACACAGAATTGTTACTGAGGGACACAGAATTGTTACTGAGGGACACAGAATTGTTACTCAGGGACACAGAATTGTTACTCAGGGACACAGAATTGTTACTCAGGGACACAGAACTGTTACTCAGGGACACAGAATTGTTACTCAGGGACACAGAACTGTTACTCAGGGACACAGAATTGTTACTCAGGGACAGACACAGAATTGTTACTGAGGGACACAGAATTGTTACTGAGGGACACAGAATTGTTACTCAGGGACAGACACAGAATTGTTACTGAGGGACACAGAATTGTTACTGAGGGACACAGAATTGTTACTCAGGGACAGACACAGAATTGTTACTGAGGGACACAGAATTGTTACTGAGGGACACAGAATTGTTACTGAGGGACACAGAATTGTTACTGAAGGACAGACACAGAATTATTACTCAGGGACACAGAATTGTTACTCAGGGACAGACACAGAATTGTTACTGAGGGACACAGAATTGTTACTGAGGGACACAGAATTGTTACTGAGGGACACAGAATTGTTACTCAGGGACAGACACAGAATTGTTACTCAGGGACACAGAATCGTTACTCAGGGACACAGAATCGTTGAATTAAAGAGTATGTCAGACAACACGCAGAGGAGTGGCAGAGGAGGCAATGTTTCAGGAGCGAGCAGACGTGGCAGCAGAGGAAGGGGTCGAGGCAGCACTAGTCGCAGCCAGAGGCCAGTGCTCCCGGTGTCATCCAGCGGTCGTGTCTCCACCGACAACCCTGCCGTCATCGATTGGTTGGCTCGGTCGTCTTCCTCTTCCCAGGTCACCTCTGACACCTACAGCCAATGGTCGGTGGGTACGTCAGACACAACCGTTAGTTGGCATGGCCCGGGAGCAAGCCCACTGAAATCACGTGTCCTCTACCTGCCCCTGTCCTTTGGTGTTCCCTCACCAAGCGAAGTATCACATGCTCTGGGCTCAGCCCCACTGTACAGTGAGGAAGAGCTAACAGAGGGCGGTCAGGAACGGGGGGAGACATCCGCCTCTTCAGCAGCCAGGCGAAGAAGTACTGGCGAGGAGAGTGGCTCGGTAGCCGGTCTAGAGACAGGTCTGTCTCCTGACCCACACGCAGCCGAGGGGGCTAGTAGTGAGGCGGAGACCCTAATTGATGATGATGAGGCTGATCGCACTTGGCA
Organism: Staurois parvus; assembly: GCF_062004578.1. Taxonomy (NCBI): domain Eukaryota; kingdom Metazoa; phylum Chordata; class Amphibia; order Anura; family Ranidae; genus Staurois; species Staurois parvus. The sequence continues at coordinate 47,459 of NW_028320256.1, forward strand.
GCCTCGTCGTCATCAGGCGATTGCTTCCGCATCATCAGGAGAAGAGGGTGCCAGCTTGGCAGCGAGCAAAACAGTCGGTGGGTTGCCCAGGAGGCAGCAGGGTCGCAGCAGTGTCAGTGGAGGCAAACGGCCACGGAGTAGAGCACCAGCTCCACTGCAGCCTACCACCATGGCCAGTAGTGGTGCCAGTGTGCACGGAGGAAGTAGCAGTCAGCCAGTGAGGAGTAGCGGGGTCAAAGTTTCCTACTCGGCGGTGTGGCAATTTTTCGTCAAGCCGCCCGAGGAAGTAAACGTAGCCGTATGTCGACTATGTGGCCAGAAAGTCAAGCGTGGCCAGGGGGCCCATGTTGGGACTACAGCGTTGCGTCAGCATATGCAGCGTCGCCATTCGGTGGCCTGGGAAAACCGTGATAAAGATACGGCAGTTCTGCCTGCCCCAGCCCCCGCTCCATCACCCGCTCCGTTACTTGCTCCGTCACCCGACGTCAATCGCCCTCTATCAGCCAGTCAAGGCTCCAACACCTCTGCTGAAGGGAGTTGTCGCTCGTTGGCATCTTCCGCTTGTTCAGATGCTCCTTCTCCTGCTACTCCTCTTCACGGATTCCGTCAGCAGTCTTTCTTGGAATCCGTTTCCAAGAGACAACAGTTTGCGAGCACGCACCCGACGGTGCAAAAGCTGAACGTCCTCCTGTCCAAGTTGCTGGTGCTGCAGTCCCTCCCTTTCCAAGTGGTGGACTCAGCACCTTTCCGAGAAATGATGGCTTGTGCCGCGCCGCGGTGGAGAGTGCCAAGCCGGCATTTCTTCTCCAAAAAGGCAGTGCCAGCCCTGCATTCACATGTAGAAGAGATGGTGGGCCAGTCTTTGAGCATGTCGGTCTCTGCCAAAGTGCACGGCAGCGCCGACGTGTGGAGCTGTAACTACGGTCAGGGACAGTACATGTAATTTACGGCCCACTGGGTGAACGTGGTGCCGGCACAGCCGCACCAGCAACTTGGACAGGTCACGCCGCTTTTGCCTCCACGTTTGCACGTCCTTGGTCCAGAAAAGATGTCCGCCTCTACCACCTCTTCTTCCGCCGTGTCCTCAGCCGCTACCCCCGTGCCAAGTCCCATTACCCGACCGGCATATCACATGTGCAGGGCGCAACAGTGTCACGCTGTGCTGCACCTGGTATGCCTTGGCGAACGTAGTCACACAGGGGAGGAACTTCTGAGTGTAATGAACAGAGAAATCGACAGATGGCTGTCTCCGCGCAAACTGAAAATCGGAACCATGTTGACCGACAACGGAAAGAACATGGTGTCTGCTCTGCGTCAAGGAAGGTTGTGCCATGCCCCATGCATGGCTCACGTGTTCAATCTGGTTGTCAAGCGGTTCCTAAAATCCACCATCCCACTGCAAGACATCCTTAAAATGTCACGTAAACTTTGCATGCATTTCAGCCATTCCTACACCGCAAAGCACACCCTCCTTGAGCTGCAGCGGCAGAACGGAATTCCACAGCATCGCCTGATCTGCGACGTTGCAACAAGGTGGAATTCAACCCTACATATGTTAGACCGCCTTTAAGAACAGCGAAAGGCCATCACCGATTTCCTGATGTTACAAGCGGATAAAGGTACTCCCCTGTGTAACTTCGATGTCAGCCATTGGCAGCTCATGCGTGACACCTGCCGCTTGCTCAGGCCCTTTGAGGAGGCCACGCTATTCGTGAGTCGGCAGGACTATGGGATGAACGACATCATTCCTCTGTTGCACGTCCTGGAACAAATGCTGTTAACAATGGCTGGTCAGGGTGCGGTAGACGTGGCGCACAGATCTCAACGCCACATGACCCCTGTGGGGGCAGGACAGGAAGAAGAGGAGGAGGTAGAGGAGGACATTGGTGCTCAGGAATTATTGAGTGAAATGGGTGGTTTTTCCACTCAGCGGACAGGAGTGGAGGAGCAGGAGCATCTGGTAGAGGAGGAGGAGGAGACAGAGGACCCAGACGCACCGTGGCAGTATGCTGTGGAGATGGAGGCAGGGAGTCCCTCGCATTCTTTGGCACAAATGGCCCATAGCATGCTCGGTTGCTTGCGTAGCGACAGCCGAATAATAACCATCAGACAGAGGGATGACTTTTGGCTGTCCACCTTGTTGGACCCTCGCTACCGTTCAAAAATGGTGGCCTTTTTCACACCTGCTGAGAGGGAGGCCAAAATAACGTACTATAAAAACCACCTATGTAGTCAGTTGGTCTCTGCCTTTGTGCGCCAACGTCCATCCTCAGACACTGTGGGCCCTGTGCGCTCGCGTTCCGCTGCCATGGCAGCAGGGGAGGGGTGGGGTGGTAGGAGCAGTGGCAGCTCCACCAGCAGCGGCTGCCTCAGTCTGCAGTCGATGATGAGTAGCTTTCTTCACCAGCGCAGTGAGGAAACTACTAACCAGCCGCAGCAGCAGCAGCATCAGGTGGACCTGGAGCAGGACCTCAAACAACAGGCTTGGGCCTACTTGGACAGCACCCTGCCAACAACAGGTAGACAATCCCCTTGACTACTGGGCAACGAAACTTGACCTTTGGCCCCAACTAGCTGAATTTGCCCTTGAAAGGCTGTCATGCCCGGCCAGTAGCGTGGCATCGGAGCGCGTGTTTAGTGCGGCAGGAGGTATTGTAACTCCGCGGAGGACACGACTGTCCACCCAAAGTGTGGAGAGACTCACGTTTGTGAAAATGAATCAGGCGTGGATTAGTCTGGATTTCAAACCACCAGTTCCTGACACAACTGACTAAATCCGCCATGAATCATGCCCCAAACATGTTATTATTTTTAACATAGGCCTCTGTATGGCCTTCAATTTAAGCTGCTTACGCTTCGCCACTCTGCCATGGGCCCCTGTACCGCCTCCTCTTGCTGCTGCCAGGTCCAGAGTGTCTCATGGGTCCCTGTATGGCCTCCCATTGCTGCTGTCTCCATCGCCACACTGTGCCATGTGCCACTTTCAGGTCTCCTCACACTGCTGGTGGGTTCCATTTTGTCATAGGGTGCTGGCAGATTACGGGCCTCCCATTGCTGCTGCCAGGCCCGTAATCTGCCATGGGCCCCCGTACCGACTCCTCATGCTGCTGCCAGGCCCGTAATCTGTCATGGGCCCCTGTACCGCCTCCTCATGCTGCTGCCAGGTCCAGAGTCTCTCATGGGTCCCTGTACGGCCTCCCATTGCTGCTGTCTCCATCGCCACACTCTGCCATGTGCCACTTTCAGGTCTCCTCACACTGCTGGTGGGTTCCATTTTGTCATAGGGTGCTGGCAGATTACGGGCCTCCCATTGCTGCTGCCAGGCCCGTAATCTGCCATGGGCCCCCGTACCGCCTCCTCATGCTGCTGCCAGGTCCAGAGTGTCTCATGGGTCCCTGTACGGCCTCCCATTGCTGCTGTCTCCATCGCCACACTGTGCCATGTGCCACTTTCAGGTCTCCTCACACGGCTGGTGGGTTCCATTTTGTCATAGGGTGCTGGCAGATTACGGGCCTCCCATTGCTGCTGCCAGGCCCGTAATCTGCCATGGGCCCCCGTACCGCCTCCTCATGCTGCTGCCAGGTCCAGAGTGTCTCATGGGTCCCTGTACGGCCTCCCATTGCTGCTGTCTCCATCGCCACACTGTGCCATGTGCCACTTTCAGGTCTCCTCACACTGCTGGTGGGTTCCATTTTGTCATAGGGTGCTGGCAGATTACGGGCCTCCCATTGCTGCTGCCAGGCCCGTAATCTGCCATGGGCCCCCGTACCGCCTCCTCATGCTGCTGCCCGGTCCAGAGTGTCTCATGGGTCCCTGTACGGCCTCCCATTGCTGCTGTCTCCATCGCCACACTGTGCCATGTGCCACTTTCAGGTCTCCTCACACTGCTGGTGGGTTCCATTTTGTCATAGGGTGCTGGCAGATTACGGGCCTCCCATTGCTGCTGCCAGGCCCGTAATCTGCCATGGGCCCCCTTACCGCCTCCTCATGCTGCTGCCAGGCCCGTAATCTGTCATGGGCCCCTGTACCGCCTCCTCATGCTGCTGCCAGGTCCAGAGTGTCTCATGGCTCCCTGTACGGCCTCCCATTGCTGCTGTCTCCATCGCAACACTGTGCCATGTGCCACTTTCAGGTCTCCTCACACTGCTGGTGGGTTCCATTTTGTCATAGGGTACTGGCAGATTACGGGCCTCCCATTGCTGCTGCCAGGCCCGTAATCTGCCATGGGCCCCTGTACCGCCTCCTCATGCTGCTGCCAGGCCCGTAATCTGTCATGGGTCCCTGTACGGCCTCCCATTGCTGCTGTCTCCATCGCCACACTGTGCCATGTGCCACTTTCAGGTCTCCTCACACTGCTGGTGGGTTCCATTTTGTCATAGGGTGCTGGCAGATTACGGGCCTCCCATTGCTGCTGCCAGGCCCGTAATCTGCCATGGGCCACCGTACCGACTCCTCATGCTGCTGCCAGGCCCGTAATCTGCCATGGGCCCCCGTACCGCCTCCTCATGCTGCTGCCAGGTCCAGAGTGTCTCATGGGTCCCTGTACGGCCTCCCATTGCTGCTGTCTCCATCGCCACACTGTGCCATGTGCCACTTTCAGGTCTCCTCACACTGCTGGTGGGTTCCATTTTGTCATAGGGTGCTGGCAGATTACGGGCCTCCCATTGCTGCTGCCAGGCCCGTAATCTGCCATGGGCCCCCGTACCGCCTCCTCATCCTGCTGCCAGGTCCAGAGTGTCTCATGGGTCCCTGTACGGCCTCCCATTGCTGCTGTCTCCATCGCCACACTCTGCCATGTGCCACTTTCAGGTCTCCTCACACTGCTGGTGGGTTCCATTTTGTCATAGGGTGTTGTATGGCCTCGCATTGCTGCTGCCTCCACCGCCACACTGTGGCTCCACACTCTGGTTTTGGCCCCGTGACTGCCCAAATGAGTGAAGTGTGCGGTGATTCTAAGATCGACGGCACTCATCTGCATGTCATACTGACTGACAGTATTATTTCTCTTCCCCAGCAGACTCCAAGGGCATTTAAATTAAAGGTACAGTGTTCTGCACTAATATAAAGGCTCTCTGAAGCCTAGAAACACCCTTTTTATAAGTTAAATTCGCAGCGAATATATTCGACTCGAATCTAATTTATTCCGCGAATTCGCCGAATCAGCCGAATCGAATTTTTGAATACTTCGCTCATCTCTAATACATAACACAGAACTTCTCTCTACTTTTTCCAAAGAGCTTTCTTCAGTTCTTTTAAACCTGGCCCTGGGAGGAGGAAGTCAACATAAAGAGACTATTACAGCAGCACGTAAAAGGAGAAAATGAAATTTTGTTGATGGTAGGCTGGCATCTCGACTGATCCTCCTAACCAATGACTGTCTTTGTCATTGACTTAAAACAATATGTCAAACATTTTTAGAATGAGATCAACAATGGCACCTTGCATGTCTTAATCTTCAAAGGATTCCCTGTGGTTTAATTTGAAAGTTGGAAACTAGAAAAAGTGAGCATCAGAACTCAATAAAAAAATATATGTCCACTGTAGCTTACTTTTTTTTGAAAAATGGTAAGAAGTTTTTTTGAAATATCAGTACATTGAAAGATTGCTAGTTAAAGAACAAGTAGCTTTTTCTGCTAGAAAAATCTGTTGGCCTTTCAGACCTTCTGACAACACTTTCCAGATATATGCTACTTTTACTTTTTCCCAGGTAAAGGCCCAAAAGCCAAAAGCAGATTTTCACCTTGATAAAGATATTTAAAAAAGAGAATACCGATTGTTTCATCAATACATTTTTCATATCAACGTATTGGCCTCTTCAATATGTTTACAACATGTTATGGCAGCGGTTTCACAATTTCTCTTTTTCACTAATCAGGACTTTTTTTTTTCTCTTGTACAGGCTTGGTGAAGTTAATAATATTGTTGATTTTGAAATACTTTGCATTTTCCTCTCAAAAGGGAGCTGTAGAAAGGCGATTGTGCAAAAGTGGAGAGAGAGTAGTCTGAATTGGGTTAGGAAACACCTGGGAGCTTCGTCTCAGTCATTGGACTTACAGTAGCCAGCCGCGAGTCTGTTCCAAGCTTGATAGCATCACATTTGTAGCAATTTCATATTCTGAGGGAGAGCTATATCTTCTGCTTTGAAGAACCAAGCTTACCAAGGTTGATGGAAATCCAATTGTTTGATTCAAGCAATGCTCTGTGAGAGCAGCCAGTGGCTTTAATCTCAGACCTTCCCCAAGGACATTGTGAGGAATGACCCAAGCACTCTGCCAGTATCCTCAGCACTGAACTTTCCTCCACGGTTTCAAAACAGCTTTCTGCACTTCTTTTAAACCTCGCCCTGGGAGAGGGAAGTCAACATAAGGAGACTCTTACAAAAGCACGTAGAACGAGAAAATGAATTTTTGTTGACGGTGGACTTGTATCTTGAATGATCCTCCTAATCAATGGCTGCCTGTATCATTGACATAAAAGAATATGCAAAATATTTTCAGAACGAGGTCAACAATGACACCTTGCATTTATTCATCTTCATAGGATTCCTTGTGGACTTATTTGAAGGTTGGAAACTAGAAAAATCGAGCAACAGAACTCAATGAAAAATATCTTTCCACTTTAGCTTACTTTTTGCTTTGAAAAATGGAAAGAATGTATGTTTGAAATATCAGTACATTGATAGATTGCAAGCCAAAGAACATTGTAGATTTTTATGCTTCGAAATCTGTTGGCCTTTCAGACCATCTTACTACACGTTCCAGATGCATGCTTCTCTTACTTTTTCCCCATGTAAAGGACAAAAATCCAAAAGGGGAATTTCATCTTGGTCAATATATTTAAAAAAATGAGAATACTGCCTGTTTCATCAATACATTTTTCATATTAATCTGTTTGTCTCTTCAATATTTACACGACATGTTACGAAAGAGGTTTGGTGATTTTTCTTTTTCCGTAGATCAGGACACTTTTTTTTTCATGTAGAGGCTTGTTAAAGTAAAGAACATTGATGATTTTGAAATAGCAATATTGCACTTTCCTCCCAAAAGAGAGCTGTAGACAGGTGATTGTGCAAAATCGGAGATTGAGAGTATTCTGAATTGAGCTAGGAAACACCTAGGAGCTTCCTCTCAGTCATGGGACTTACAGCAGCCAGTTGGGAATGTGTTCCAAGCTTGAAAACATCACATCTGTAGCAATTTCATATTCTGAGGGAGAGCTACATCTTCTGCTTTGAAGAACCAAGCTTACCAAGGTTGATGGGAACCCACTTGCTTGATTCAAGCAATGCTCTGTGGGAGCAGCCAGTGGCTTTAGTCTCAGACCTTCCCCAAGGACATTGTGAGGAGTGACCCAAGCACTCTGCCAGTATCCTCAGCACTGAACTTTCCTCCACGGTTTCAAAACAGCTTTCTGCACTTCTTTTAAACCTCGCCCTGGGAGAGGGTAGTCAACATAAGGAGACTCTTACAAAAGCACGTAGAACGAGAAAATGAATTTTTGTTGACGGTGGACTTGTATCTTGAATGATCCTCCTAATCAATGGCTGCCTGTATCATTGACATAAAAGAATATGCAAAATATTTTCAGAACGAGGTCAACAATGATACCTTGCATTTATTCATCTTCATAGGATTCCTTGTGGACTTATTTGAAGGTTGGAAACTAGAAAAATCGAGCATCAGAACTCAATGAAAAATATCTTTTTACTTTAGCTTACTTTTTGCTTTGAAAAATGGTAAGAATGTATGTTTGAATTATCAGTACATTGAAAGATTGCAAGCCAAAGAACATTGTAGATTTTTATGCTTCGAAATCTGTTGGCCTTTCAGACCATCTTACTACACGCTCCAGATGCATGCTTCTCTTACTTTTTCCCCATGTAAAGGACAAAAAGCCAAAAGGGGAATTTCATCTTGGTCAATATATTTAAAAAATGAGAATACTGCCTGTTTCATCAATACATTTTTCATATTCATCTGTTTGTCTCTTCAATATTTACACGACATGTTACGGCAGAGGTTTCGTGATTTTTCTTTTTCCGTAGATCAGGACACTTTTTTTTTCATGTAGAGGCTTGTTAAAGTAAAGAACATTGATGATTTTGAAATACCAATATTGCACTTTCCTCCCAAAAGAGAGCTGTAGACAGGTGATTGTGCAAAATTGGAGGTTGAGAGTATTCTGAATTGAGCTAGGAAACGCCTAGGAGCTTCCTCTCAGTCATGGGACTTACAGCAGCAAGTCGAGAATGTGTTCCAAGCTTGACAACATCACATCTGTAGCAATTCCAAATTGTGGGAGAAAGCTATATCTTCTGCTTTGAAGAGTTTAGCTTACCAATGTTGATGGGAACCGCTATCGCTTGATTCAAATAATGCTTTGTGAAAGCAGCCAGTGGAGTTTTAGTCTCTGAACTTCCCAAAGGACATGGTGAGAAACCAGCTAAACGCTCAGCCAATATCCATAACACTGAACTTCTCGCTACTTTTTCCAAAGAGCTTTCTTCAGTTCTTTTAAACCTGGCCCTGGGAGGAGGAATTCAACATAAAGAAACTATTACAGCAGCACGAAAGAGGAGAACATGAAATTTTGTTGATGGTAGGCTGGAATCTCGACTGATCCTCCTAATCAATGATTGTCTTTGTCATTGACTTAAAACAATATGTCAAACATTTTTAGAATGAGGTCAACAATGGCACCTTGCATGTCTTAATCTTCAAAGGATTCCCTGTGGTTTAATTTGAAAGTTGGAAACTAGAAAAAGTGAGTATCAGAACTCAATAAAAAAATATATGTCCACTGTAGCTTACTTTTTTTTTAAAAATGGTAAGAAGTTTTTTTGAAATATCAGTACATTGAAAGATTGCTAGTTTAAGAACAAGTAGCTTTTTCTGCTAGAAAAATCTGTTGGCCTTTCAGACCTTCTGACAACACTTTCTAGATATATGCTACTTTTACTTTTTCCCAGGTATAGGCCCAAAAGCGGATTTTCACCTTGATAAATAGATTTAAAAAAGAGAATACCGATTGTTTCATCAATACATTTTTCATATTAACGTATTGGCCTCTTCAATATATTTACAACATGTTATGGCAGCGGTTTCACAATTTCTCTTTTTCACTAATCAGGAATTTTTTTTCTCTTGTACAGGTTTGGTGAAGTTAATAATATTGTTGATTTTGAAATACTTTGCATTTTCCTCTCAAAAGGGAGCTGTAGAAAGGCGATTGTGCAAAAGTGGAGAGAGAGTAGTCTGAATTGGGTTAGGAAACACCTGGGAGCTTCCTCTCAGTTATTGGACTTACAGTAGCCAGCCGTGAGTCTGTTCCAAGCTTGACAACATCGCATCTGTAGCAATTTCATATTGTGAGGGAAAGCTACATCTTCTGCTTTGAAGAACCAAGCTTACCAAGGTTGATAGGAACCCACTTGCTTGATTCAAGCAATGCTCTGTGAGAGCAGCCAGTGGCTTTAGTCTTAGACCTTCCCCAAGGACATTGTGAGGAGTGACCCAAGCACTCTGCCAGTATCCTCAGCACTGAACTTTCCTCCACGGTTTCAAAACAGCTTTCTGCACTTCTTTTAAACCTCGCCCTGGGAGAGGGTAGTCAACATAAGGAGACTCTTACAAAAGCACATAGAACGAGAAAATGAATTTTTGTTGACGGTGGACTTGTATCTTGAATGATCCTCCTAATCAATGGCTGCCTGTATCATTGACATAAAAGAATATGCAAAATATTTTCAGAACGAGGTCAACAATGACACCTTGCATTTATTCATCTTCATAGGATTCCTTGTGGACTTATTTGAAGGTTGGAAACTAGAAAAATCGAGCATCAGAACTCTATGAAAAATATCTTTCCACTTTAGCTTACTTTTTGCTTTGAAAAATGGTAAGAATGTATGTTTGAAATATCAGTACATTGAAAGATTGCAAGCCAAAGAACATTGTAGATTTTTATGCTTCGAAATCTGTTGGCCTTTCAGACCATCTTACAACACGCTCCAGATGCATGCTTCTCTTACTTTTTCCCCATGTAAAGGACAAAAAGCCAAAAGGGGAATTTCATCTTGGTCAATATATTTAAAAAATGAGAATACTGCCTGTTTCATCAATACATTTTTCATATTAATCTGTTTGTCTCTTCAATATTTACACGACATGTTACGGCAGAGGTTTCGTGATTTTTCTTTTTCCGTAGATCAGGACACTTTTTTTTTTCATGTAGAGGCTTGTTAAAGTAAAGAACATTGATGATTTTGAATTAGCAATATTGCACTTTCCTCCCAAAAGAGAGCTGTAGACAGGTGATTGTGCAAAATCGGAGGTTGAGAGTATTCTGAATTGAGCTAGGAAACGCCTAGGAGCTTCCTCTCAGTCATGGCACTTACAGCAGCAAGTTGGGAATGTGTTCCAAGCTTGAAAACATCACATCTGTAGCAATTCCAAATTGTGGGAGAAAGCTAAATCTTCTGCTTTGAAGAGTTTAGCTTACCAATGTTGATGGGAACCCCTATCGCTTGATTCAAATAATGCTTTGTGAAAGCAGCCAGTGGCTTTAGTCTCTGAACTTCCCAAAGGACATGGTGAGAATCTAGCTAAACGCTCAGCCAATATCCATAACACTGAACTTCTCGCTTCTTTTTCCAAAGAGCTTTCTTCAGTTCTTTTAAACCTGGCCCTGGGAGGAGGAAGTCAACATAAAGAAACTATTACAGCAGCACGTAAAAGGAGAACATGAAATTTTGTTGATGGTAGGCTGGCATCTCGACTGATCCTCCTAATCAATGATTGTCTTTGTCATTGACTTAAAACAATATGTCAAACATTTTTAGAATGAGGTCAACAATGGCACCTTGCATATCTTAATCTTCAAAGGATTCCCTGTGGTTTAATTTGAAAGTTGGAAACTAGAAAAAGTGAGCATCAAAACTCAATAAAAAAATATATGTCCACTGTAGCTTACTTTTTTTTGAAAAATGTTAAGAAGTTTTTTTGAAATATCAGTACATTGAAAGATTGCTAGTTAAAGAACAAGTAGCTTTTTCTGCTAGAAAAATCTGTTGGCCTTTCAGACCTTCTGACAACACTTTCCAGATATATGCTACTTTTACTTTTTCCCAGGTAAAGGCCCAAAAGCCAAAAGCGGATTTTCACCTTGATAAATAGATTTAAAAAAGAGAATACCGATTGTTTCATCAATACATTTTTCATATTAACGTATTGGCCTCTTCAATATATTTACGACATGTTATGGCAGCGGTTTCACAATTTCTCTTTTTCACTAATCAGGACTTTTTTTTTTCTCTTGTACAGGCTTGGTGAAGTTAATAATATTGTTGATTTTGAAATACTTTGCATTTTCCTCTCAAAAGGGAGCTGTAGAAAGGCGATTGTGCAAAAGTGGAGAGAGAGTAATCTGAATTGGGTTAGGAAACACCTGGGAGCTTCCTCTCAGTCATTGGACTTACAGTAGCCAGCCGTGAGTCTGTTCCAAGCTTGACAACATCGCATCTGTAGCAATTTCATATTGTGAGGGAGAGCTACATCTTCTGCTTTGAAGAACCAAGCTTACCAAGGTTGATGGGAACCCACTTGCTTGATTCAAGCAATGCTCTGTGAGAGCAGCCAGTGGCTTTAGTCTCAGACCTTACCCAAGGACATTGTGAGGAGTGACCCAAGCACTCTGCCAGTATCCTCAGCACTGAACTTTCCTCCATGGTTTCAAAACAGCTTTCTGCACTTCTTTTAAACCTCGCCCTGGGAGAGGGTAGTCAATATAAGGAGACTCTTACAAAAGCACGTAGAACGAGAAAATGAATTTTTGTTGACGGTGGACTTGCATCTTGAATGATCCTCCTAATCAATGGCTGCCTGTATCATTGACATAAAAGAATATACAAAATATTTTCAGAACGAGGTCAACAATGACACCTTGCATTTATTCATCTTCATAGGATTCCTTGTGGACTTATTTGAAGGTTGGAAACTAGAAAAATCGAGCATCAGAACTCTATGAAAAATATCTTTCCACTTTAGCTTACTTTTTGCTTTGAAAAATGGTAAGAATGTATGTTTGAAATATCAGTACATTGAAAGATTGCAAGCCAAAGAACATTGTAGATTTTTATGCTTCGAAATCTGTTGGCCTTTCAGACCATCTTACAACACGCTCCAGATGCATGCTTCTCTTACTTTTTCCCCATGTAAAGGACAAAAAGCCAAAAGGGGAATTTCATCTTGGTCAATATATTTAAAAAATGAGAATACTGCCTGTTTCATCAATACATTTTTCATATTATTCTGTTTGTCTCTTCAATATTTACACGACATGTTACGGCAGAGGTTTCGTGATTTTTCTTTTTCCGTAGATCAGGACACTTTTTTTTTTTCATGTAGAGGCTTGTTAAAGTAAAGAACATTGATGATTTTGAATTAGCAATATTGCACTTTCCTCCCAAAAGAGAGCTGTAGACAGGTGATTGTGCAAAATCGGAGGTTGAGAGTATTCTGAATTGAGCTAGGAAACGCCTAGGAGCTTCCTCTCAGTCATGGGACTTACAGCAGCAAGTTGGGAATGTGTTCCAAGCTTGAAAACATCACATCTGTAGCAATTCCAAATTGTGGATGAAAGCTATATCTTCTGCTTTGAAGAGTTTAGCTTACCAATGTTGATGGGAACCCCTATCGCTTGATTCAAATAATGCTTTGTGAAAGCAGCCAGTGGCTTTAGTCTCTGAACTTCCCAAAGGACATGGTGAGAAACTAGCTAAACACTCAGCCAATATCCATAACACTGAACTTCTCGCTACTTTTACCAAAGAGCTTTCTTCAGTTCTTTTAAACCTGGCCCTGGGAGGAGGAAGTCAACATAAAGAAACTATTACAGCAGCACGTAAAAGGAGAACATGAAATTTTGTTGATGGTAGGCTGGAATCTCGACTGATCCTCCTAATCAATGATTGTCTTTGTCATTGACTTAAAACAATATGTCAAACATTTTTAGAATGAGGTCAACAATGGCACCTTGCATGTCTTAATCTTCAAAGGATTCCCTGTGGTTTAATTTGAAAGTTGGAAACTAGAAAAAGTGAGTATCAGAACTCAATAAAAAAATATATGTCCACTGTAGCTTACTTTTTTTTGAAAAATGGTAAGAAGTTTTTTTGAAATATCAGTACATTGAAAGATTGCTAGTTAAAGAACAAGTAGCTTTTTCTGCTAGAAAAATCTGTTGGCCTTTCAGACCTTCTGACAACACTTTCCAGATATATGCTACTTTTACTTTTTCCCAGGTAAAGGCCCAAAAGCCAAAAGTGGATTTTCACCTTGATAAATAGATTTAAAAAAGAGAATACCGATTGTTTCATCAATACATTTTTCATATTAACGTATTGGCCTCTTCAATATATTTACGACATGTTATGGCAGCGGTTTCACAATTTCTCTTTTTCACTAATCAGGACTTTTTTTTTTCTCTTGTACAGGCTTGGTGAAGTTAATAATATTGTTGATTTTGAAATACTTTGCATTTTCCTCTCAAAAGGGAGCTGTAGAAAGGCGATTGTGCAAAAGTGGAGAGAGAGTAGTCTGAATTGGGTTAGGAAACACCTGGGAGCTTCGTCTCAGTCATTGGACTTACAGTAGCCAGCCGCGAGTCTGTTCCAAGCTTGATAGCATCACATTTGTAGCAATTTCATATTCTGAGGGAGAGCTATATCTTCTGCTTTGAAGAACCAAGCTTACCAAGGTTGATGGAAATCCAATTGTTTGATTCAAGCAATGCTCTGTGAGAGCAGCCAGTGGCTTTAATCTCAGACCTTCCCCAAGGACATTGTGAGGAATGACCCAAGCACTCTGCCAGTATCCTCAGCACTGAACTTTCCTCCACGGTTTCAAAACAGCTTTCTGCACTTCTTTTAAACCTCGCCCTGGGAGAGGGAAGTCAACATAAGGAGACTCTTACAAAAGCACGTAGAACGAGACAATGAATTTTTGTTGACGGTGGACTTGTATCTTGAATGATCCTCCTAATCAATGGCTGCCTGTATCATTGACATAAAAGAATATGCAAAATATTTTCAGAACGAGGTCAACAATGACACCTTGCATTTATTCATCTTCATAGGATTCCTTGTGGACTTATTTGAAGGTTGGAAACTAGAAAAATCGAGCAACAGAACTCAATGAAAAATATCTTTCCACTTTAGCTTACTTTTTGCTTTGAAAAATGGAAAGAATGTATGTTTGAAATATCAGTACATTGATAGATTGCAAGCCAAAGAACATTGTAGATTTTTATGCTTCGAAATCTGTTGGCCTTTCAGACCATCTTACTACACGTTCCAGATGCATGCTTCTCTTACTTTTTCCCCATGTAAAGGACAAAAATCCAAAAGGGGAATTTCATCTTGGTCAATATATTTAAAAAAATGAGAATACTGCCTGTTTCATCAATACATTTTTCATATTAATCTGTTTGTCTCTTCAATATTTACACGACATGTTACGAAAGAGGTTTGGTGATTTTTCTTTTTCCGTAGATCAGGACACTTTTTTTTTCATGTAGAGGCTTGTTAAAGTAAAGAACATTGATGATTTTGAAATAGCAATATTGCACTTTCCTCCCAAAAGAGAGCTGTAGACAGGTGATTGTGCAAAATCGGAGATTGAGAGTATTCTGAATTGAGCTAGGAAACACCTAGGAGCTTCCTCTCAGTCATGGGACTTACAGCAGCCAGTTGGGAATGTGTTCCAAGCTTGAAAACATCACATCTGTAGCAATTTCATATTCTGAGGGAGAGCTACATCTTCTGCTTTGAAGAACCAAGCTTACCAAGGTTGATGGGAACCCACTTGCTTGATTCAAGCAATGCTCTGTGGGAGCAGCCAGTGGCTTTAGTCTCAGACCTTCCCCAAGGACATTGTGAGGAGTGACCCAAGCACTCTGCCAGTATCCTCAGCACTGAACTTTCCTCCACGGTTTCAAAACAGCTTTCTGCACTTCTTTTAAACCTCGCCCTGGGAGAGGGTAGTCAACATAAGGAGACTCTTACAAAAGCACGTAGAACGAGAAAATGAATTTTTGTTGACGGTGGACTTGTATCTTGAATGATCCTCCTAATCAATGGCTGCCTGTATCATTGACATAAAAGAATATGCAAAATATTTTCAGAACGAGGTCAACAATGATACCTTGCATTTATTCATCTTCATAGGATTCCTTGTGGACTTATTTGAAGGTTGGAAACTAGAAAAATCGAGCATCAGAACTCAATGAAAAATATCTTTTTACTTTAGCTTACTTTTTGCTTTGAAAAATGGTAAGAATGTATGTTTGAATTATCAGTACATTGAAAGATTGCAAGCCAAAGAACATTGTAGATTTTTATGCTTCGAAATCTGTTGGCCTTTCAGACCATCTTACTACACGCTCCAGATGCATGCTTCTCTTACTTTTTCCCCATGTAAAGGACAAAAAGCCAAAAGGGGAATTTCATCTTGGTCAATATATTTAAAAAATGAGAATACTGCCTGTTTCATCAATACATTTTTCATATTCATCTGTTTGTCTCTTCAATATTTACACGACATGTTACGGCAGAGGTTTCGTGATTTTTCTTTTTCCGTAGATCAGGACACTTTTTTTTTCATGTAGAGGCTTGTTAAAGTAAAGAACATTGATGATTTTGAAATACCAATATTGCACTTTCCTCCCAAAAGAGAGCTGTAGACAGGTGATTGTGCAAAATTGGAGGTTGAGAGTATTCTGAATTGAGCTAGGAAACGCCTAGGAGCTTCCTCTCAGTCATGGGACTTACAGCAGCAAGTCGAGAATGTGTTCCAAGCTTGACAACATCACATCTGTAGCAATTCCAAATTGTGGGAGAAAGCTATATCTTCTGCTTTGAAGAGTTTAGCTTACCAATGTTGATGGGAACCGCTATCGCTTGATTCAAATAATGCTTTGTGAAAGCAGCCAGTGGAGTTTTAGTCTCTGAACTTCCCAAAGGACATGGTGAGAAACCAGCTAAACGCTCAGCCAATATCCATAACACTGAACTTCTCGCTACTTTTTCCAAAGAGCTTTCTTCAGTTCTTTTAAACCTGGCCCTGGGAGGAGGAATTCAACATAAAGAAACTATTACAGCAGCACGAAAGAGGAGAACATGAAATTTTGTTGATGGTAGGCTGGAATCTCGACTGATCCTCCTAATCAATGATTGTCTTTGTCATTGACTTAAAACAATATGTCAAACATTTTTAGAATGAGGTCAACAATGGCACCTTGCATGTCTTAATCTTCAAAGGATTCCCTGTGGTTTAATTTGAAAGTTGGAAACTAGAAAAAGTGAGCATCAGAACTCAATAAAAAAATATATGTCCACTGTAGCTTACTTTTTTTTTAAAAATGGTAAGAAGTTTTTTTGAAATATCAGTACATTGAAAGATTGCTAGTTTAAGAACAAGTAGCTTTTTCTGCTAGAAAAATCTGTTGGCCTTTCAGACCTTCTGACAACACTTTCTAGATATATACTACTTTTACTTTTTCCCAGGTATAGGCCCAAAAGCGGATTTTCACCTTGATAAATAGATTTAAAAAAGAGAATACCGATTGTTTCATCAATACATTTTTCATATTAACGTATTGGCCTCTTCAATATATTTACAACATGTTATGGCAGCGGTTTCACAATTTCTCTTTTTCACTAATCAGGAATTTTTTTTCTCTTGTACAGGTTTGGTGAAGTTAATAATATTGTTGATTTTGAAATACTTTGCATTTTCCTCTCAAAAGGGAGCTGTAGAAAGGCGATTGTGCAAAAGTGGAGAGAGAGTAGTCTGAATTGGGTTAGGAAACACCTGGGAGCTTCCTCTCAGTTATTGGACTTACAGTAGCCAGCCGTGAGTCTGTTCCAAGCTTGACAACATCGCATCTGTAGCAATTTCATATTGTGAGGGAAAGCTACATCTTCTGCTTTGAAGAACCAAGCTTACCAAGGTTGATAGGAACCCACTTGCTTGATTCAAGCAATGCTCTGTGAGAGCAGCCAGTGGCTTTAGTCTTAGACCTTCCCCAAGGACATTGTGAGGAGTGACCCAAGCACTCTGCCAGTATCCTCAGCACTGAACTTTCCTCCACGGTTTCAAAACAGCTTTCTGCACTTCTTTTAAACCTCGCCCTGGGAGAGGGTAGTCAACATAAGGAGACTCTTACAAAAGCACATAGAACGAGAAAATGAATTTTTGTTGACGGTGGACTTGTATCTTGAATGATCCTCCTAATCAATGGCTGCCTGTATCATTGACATAAAAGAATATGCAAAATATTTTCAGAACGAGGTCAACAATGACACCTTGCATTTATTCATCTTCATAGGATTCCTTGTGGACTTATTTGAAGGTTGGAAACTAGAAAAATCGAGCATCAGAACTCTATGAAAAATATCTTTCCACTTTAGCTTACTTTTTGCTTTGAAAAATGGTAAGAATGTATGTTTGAAATATCAGTACATTGAAAGATTGCAAGCCAAAGAACATTGTAGATTTTTATGCTTCGAAATCTGTTGGCCTTTCAGACCATCTTACAACACGCTCCAGATGCATGCTTCTCTTACTTTTTCCCCATGTAAAGGACAAAAAGCCAAAAGGGGAATTTCATCTTGGTCAATATATTTAAAAAATGAGAATACTGCCTGTTTCATCAATACATTTTTCATATTAATCTGTTTGTCTCTTCAATATTTACACGACATGTTACGGCAGAGGTTTCGTGATTTTTCTTTTTCCGTAGATCAGGACACTTTTTTTTTTCATGTAGAGGCTTGTTAAAGTAAAGAACATTGATGATTTTGAATTAGCAATATTGCACTTTCCTCCCAAAAGAGAGCTGTAGACAGGTGATTGTGCAAAATCGGAGGTTGAGAGTATTCTGAATTGAGCTAGGAAACGCCTAGGAGCTTCCTCTCAGTCATGGGACTTACAGCAGCAAGTTGGGAATGTGTTCCAAGCTTGAAAACATCACATCTGTAGCAATTCCAAATTGTGGGAGAAAGCTAAATCTTCTGCTTTGAAGAGTTTAGCTTACCAATGTTGATGGGAACCCCTATCGCTTGATTCAAATAATGCTTTGTGAAAGCAGCCAGTGGCTTTAGTCTCTGAACTTCCCAAAGGACATGGTGAGAATCTAGCTAAACGCTCAGCCAATATCCATAACACTGAACTTCTCGCTTCTTTTTCCAAAGAGCTTTCTTCAGTTCTTTTAAACCTGGCCCTGGGAGGAGGAAGTCAACATAAAGAAACTATTACAGCAGCACGTAAAAGGAGAACATGAAATTTTGTTGATGGTAGGCTGGCATCTCGACTGATCCTCCTAATCAATGATTGTCTTTGTCATTGACTTAAAACAATATGTCAAACATTTTTAGAATGAGGTCAACAATGGCACCTTGCATGTCTTAATCTTCAAAGGATTCCCTGTGGTTTAATTTGAAAGTTGGAAACTAGAAAAAGTGAGCATCAAAACTCAATAAAAAAATATATGTCCACTGTAGCTTACTTTTTTTTGAAAAATGTTAAGAAGTTTTTTTGAAATATCAGTATGTTGAAAGATTGCTAGTTAAAGAACAAGTATCTTTTTCTGCTAGAAAAATCTGTTGGCCTTTCAGACCTTCTGACAACACTTTCCAGATATATGCTACTTTTACTTTTTCCCAGGTAAAGGCCCAAAAGCCAAAAGCGGATTTTCACCTTGATAAATAGATTTAAAAAAGAGAATACCGATTGTTTCATCAATACATTTTTCATATTAACGTATTGGCCTCTTCAATATATTTACGACATGTTATGGCAGCGGTTTCACAATTTCTCTTTTTCACTAATCAGGACTTTTTTTTTTCTCTTGTACAGGCTTGGTGAAGTTAATAATATTGTTGATTTTGAAATACTTTGCATTTTCCTCTCAAAAGGGAGCTGTAGAAAGGCGATTGTGCAAAAGTGGAGAGAGAGTAATCTGAATTGGGTTAGGAAACACCTGGGAGCTTCCTCTCAGTCATTGGACTTACAGTAGCCAGCCGTGAGTCTGTTCCAAGCTTGACAACATCGCATCTGTAGCAATTTCATATTGTGAGGGAGAGCTACATCTTCTGCTTTGAAGAACCAAGCTTACCAAGGTTGATGGGAACCCACTTGCTTGATTCAAGCAATGCTCTGTGAGAGCAGCCAGTGGCTTTAGTCTCAGACCTTACCCAAGGACATTGTGAGGAGTGACCCAAGCACTCTGCCAGTATCCTCAGCACTGAACTTTCCTCCATGGTTTCAAAACAGCTTTCTGCACTTCTTTTAAACCTCGCCCTGGGAGAGGGTAGTCAATATAAGGAGACTCTTACAAAAGCACGTAGAACGAGAAAATGAATTTTTGTTGACGGTGGACTTGCATCTTGAATGATCCTCCTAATCAATGGCTGCCTGTATCATTGACATAAAAGAATATACAAAATATTTTCAGAACGAGGTCAACAATGACACCTTGCATTTATTCATCTTCATAGGATTCCTTGTGGACTTATTTGAAGGTTGGAAACTAGAAAAATCGAGCATCAGAACTCTATGAAAAATATCTTTCCACTTTAGCTTACTTTTTGCTTTGAAAAATGGTAAGAATGTATGTTTGAAATATCAGTACATTGAAAGATTGCAAGCCAAAGAACATTGTAGATTTTTATGCTTCGAAATCTGTTGGCCTTTCAGACCATCTTACAACACGCTCCAGATGCATGCTTCTCTTACTTTTTCCCCATGTAAAGGACAAAAAGCCAAAAGGGGAATTTCATCTTGGTCAATATATTTAAAAAATGAGAATACTGCCTGTTTCATCAATACATTTTTCATATTATTCTGTTTGTCTCTTCAATATTTACACGACATGTTACGGCAGAGGTTTCGTGATTTTTCTTTTTCCGTAGATCAGGACACTTTTTTTTTTTCATGTAGAGGCTTGTTAAAGTAAAGAACATTGATGATTTTGAATTAGCAATATTGCACTTTCCTCCCAAAAGAGAGCTGTAGACAGGTGATTGTGCAAAATCGGAGGTTGAGAGTATTCTGAATTGAGCTAGGAAACGCCTAGGAGCTTCCTCTCAGTCATGGGACTTACAGCAGCAAGTTGGGAATGTGTTCCAAGCTTGAAAACATCACATCTGTAGCAATTCCAAATTGTGGATGAAAGCTATATCTTCTGCTTTGAAGAGTTTAGCTTACCAATGTTGATGGGAACCCCTATCGCTTGATTCAAATAATGCTTTGTGAAAGCAGCCAGTGGCTTTAGTCTCTGAACTTCCCAAAGGACATGGTGAGAAACTAGCTAAACACTCAGCCAATATCCATAACACTGAACTTCTCGCTACTTTTACCAAAGAGCTTTCTTCAGTTCTTTTAAACCTGGCCCTGGGAGGAGGAAGTCAACATAAAGAAACTATTACAGCAGCACGTAAAAGGAGAACATGAAATTTTGTTGATGGTAGGCTGGAATCTCGACTGATCCTCCTAATCAATGATTGTCTTTGTCATTGACTTAAAACAATATGTCAAACATTTTTAGAATGAGGTCAACAATGGCACCTTGCATGTCTTAATCTTCAAAGGATTCCCTGTGGTTTAATTTGAAAGTTGGAAACTAGAAAAAGTGAGTATCAGAACTCAATAAAAAAATATATGTCCACTGTAGCTTACTTTTTTTTGAAAAATGGTAAGAAGTTTTTTTGAAATATCAGTACATTGAAAGATTGCTAGTTAAAGAACAAGTAGCTTTTTCTGCTAGAAAAATCTGTTGGCCTTTCAGACCTTCTGACAACACTTTCCAGATATATGCTACTTTTACTTTTTCCCAGGTAAAGGCCCAAAAGCCAAAAGTGGATTTTCACCTTGATAAATAGATTTAAAAAAGAGAATACCGATTGTTTCATCAATACATTTTTCATATTAACGTATTGGCCTCTTCAATATATTTACGACATGTTATGGCAGCGGTTTCACAATTTCTCTTTTTCACTAATCAGGACTTTTTTTTTTCTCTTGTACAGGCTTGGTGAAGTTAATAATATTGTTGATTTTGAAATACTTTGCATTTTCCTCTCAAAAGGGAGCTGTAGAAAGGCGATTGTGCAAAAGTGGAGAGAGAGTAGTCTGAATTGGGTTAGGAAACACCTGGGAGCTTCGTCTCAGTCATTGGACTTACAGTAGCCAGCCGCGAGTCTGTTCCAAGCTTGATAGCATCACATTTGTAGCAATTTCATATTCTGAGGGAGAGCTATATCTTCTGCTTTGAAGAACCAAGCTTACCAAGGTTGATGGAAATCCAATTGTTTGATTCAAGCAATGCTCTGTGAGAGCAGCCAGTGGCTTTAATCTCAGACCTTCCCCAAGGACATTGTGAGGAATGACCCAAGCACTCTGCCAGTATCCTCAGCACTGAACTTTCCTCCACGGTTTCAAAACAGCTTTCTGCACTTCTTTTAAACCTCGCCCTGGGAGAGGGAAGTCAACATAAGGAGACTCTTACAAAAGCACGTAGAACGAGACAATGAATTTTTGTTGACGGTGGACTTGTATCTTGAATGATCCTCCTAATCAATGGCTGCCTGTATCATTGACATAAAAGAATATGCAAAATATTTTCAGAACGAGGTCAACAATGACACCTTGCATTTATTCATCTTCATAGGATTCCTTGTGGACTTATTTGAAGGTTGGAAACTAGAAAAATCGAGCAACAGAACTCAATGAAAAATATCTTTCCACTTTAGCTTACTTTTTGCTTTGAAAAATGGAAAGAATGTATGTTTGAAATATCAGTACATTGATAGATTGCAAGCCAAAGAACATTGTAGATTTTTATGCTTCGAAATCTGTTGGCCTTTCAGACCATCTTACTACACGTTCCAGATGCATGCTTCTCTTACTTTTTCCCCATGTAAAGGACAAAAATCCAAAAGGGGAATTTCATCTTGGTCAATATATTTAAAAAAATGAGAATACTGCCTGTTTCATCAATACATTTTTCATATTAATCTGTTTGTCTCTTCAATATTTACACGACATGTTACGAAAGAGGTTTGGTGATTTTTCTTTTTCCGTAGATCAGGACACTTTTTTTTTCATGTAGAGGCTTGTTAAAGTAAAGAACATTGATGATTTTGAAATAGCAATATTGCACTTTCCTCCCAAAAGAGAGCTGTAGACAGGTGATTGTGCAAAATCGGAGATTGAGAGTATTCTGAATTGAGCTAGGAAACACCTAGGAGCTTCCTCTCAGTCATGGGACTTACAGCAGCCAGTTGGGAATGTGTTCCAAGCTTGAAAACATCACATCTGTAGCAATTTCATATTCTGAGGGAGAGCTACATCTTCTGCTTTGAAGAACCAAGCTTACCAAGGTTGATGGGAACCCACTTGCTTGATTCAAGCAATGCTCTGTGGGAGCAGCCAGTGGCTTTAGTCTCAGACCTTCCCCAAGGACATTGTGAGGAGTGACCCAAGCACTCTGCCAGTATCCTCAGCACTGAACTTTCCTCCACGGTTTCAAAACAGCTTTCTGCACTTCTTTTAAACCTCGCCCTGGGAGAGGGTAGTCAACATAAGGAGACTCTTACAAAAGCACGTAGAACGAGAAAATGAATTTTTGTTGACGGTGGACTTGTATCTTGAATGATCCTCCTAATCAATGGCTGCCTGTATCATTGACATAAAAGAATATGCAAAATATTTTCAGAACGAGGTCAACAATGATACCTTGCATTTATTCATCTTCATAGGATTCCTTGTGGACTTATTTGAAGGTTGGAAACTAGAAAAATCGAGCATCAGAACTCAATGAAAAATATCTTTTTACTTTAGCTTACTTTTTGCTTTGAAAAATGGTAAGAATGTATGTTTGAATTATCAGTACATTGAAAGATTGCAAGCCAAAGAACATTGTAGATTTTTATGCTTCGAAATCTGTTGGCCTTTCAGACCATCTTACTACACGCTCCAGATGCATGCTTCTCTTACTTTTTCCCCATGTAAAGGACAAAAAGCCAAAAGGGGAATTTCATCTTGGTCAATATATTTAAAAAATGAGAATACTGCCTGTTTCATCAATACATTTTTCATATTCATCTGTTTGTCTCTTCAATATTTACACGACATGTTACGGCAGAGGTTTCGTGATTTTTCTTTTTCCGTAGATCAGGACACTTTTTTTTTCATGTAGAGGCTTGTTAAAGTAAAGAACATTGATGATTTTGAAATACCAATATTGCACTTTCCTCCCAAAAGAGAGCTGTAGACAGGTGATTGTGCAAAATTGGAGGTTGAGAGTATTCTGAATTGAGCTAGGAAACGCCTAGGAGCTTCCTCTCAGTCATGGGACTTACAGCAGCAAGTCGAGAATGTGTTCCAAGCTTGACAACATCACATCTGTAGCAATTCCAAATTGTGGGAGAAAGCTATATCTTCTGCTTTGAAGAGTTTAGCTTACCAATGTTGATGGGAACCGCTATCGCTTGATTCAAATAATGCTTTGTGAAAGCAGCCAGTGGAGTTTTAGTCTCTGAACTTCCCAAAGGACATGGTGAGAAACCAGCTAAACGCTCAGCCAATATCCATAACACTGAACTTCTCGCTACTTTTTCCAAAGAGCTTTCTTCAGTTCTTTTAAACCTGGCCCTGGGAGGAGGAATTCAACATAAAGAAACTATTACAGCAGCACGAAAGAGGAGAACATGAAATTTTGTTGATGGTAGGCTGGAATCTCGACTGATCCTCCTAATCAATGATTGTCTTTGTCATTGACTTAAAACAATATGTCAAACATTTTTAGAATGAGGTCAACAATGGCACCTTGCATGTCTTAATCTTCAAAGGATTCCCTGTGGTTTAATTTGAAAGTTGGAAACTAGAAAAAGTGAGCATCAGAACTCAATAAAAAAATATATGTCCACTGTAGCTTACTTTTTTTTTAAAAATGGTAAGAAGTTTTTTTGAAATATCAGTACATTGAAAGATTGCTAGTTTAAGAACAAGTAGCTTTTTCTGCTAGAAAAATCTGTTGGCCTTTCAGACCTTCTGACAACACTTTCTAGATATATACTACTTTTACTTTTTCCCAGGTATAGGCCCAAAAGCGGATTTTCACCTTGATAAATAGATTTAAAAAAGAGAATACCGATTGTTTCATCAATACATTTTTCATATTAACGTATTGGCCTCTTCAATATATTTACAACATGTTATGGCAGCGGTTTCACAATTTCTCTTTTTCACTAATCAGGAATTTTTTTTCTCTTGTACAGGTTTGGTGAAGTTAATAATATTGTTGATTTTGAAATACTTTGCATTTTCCTCTCAAAAGGGAGCTGTAGAAAGGCGATTGTGCAAAAGTGGAGAGAGAGTAGTCTGAATTGGGTTAGGAAACACCTGGGAGCTTCCTCTCAGTTATTGGACTTACAGTAGCCAGCCGTGAGTCTGTTCCAAGCTTGACAACATCGCATCTGTAGCAATTTCATATTGTGAGGGAAAGCTACATCTTCTGCTTTGAAGAACCAAGCTTACCAAGGTTGATAGGAACCCACTTGCTTGATTCAAGCAATGCTCTGTGAGAGCAGCCAGTGGCTTTAGTCTTAGACCTTCCCCAAGGACATTGTGAGGAGTGACCCAAGCACTCTGCCAGTATCCTCAGCACTGAACTTTCCTCCACGGTTTCAAAACAGCTTTCTGCACTTCTTTTAAACCTCGCCCTGGGAGAGGGTAGTCAACATAAGGAGACTCTTACAAAAGCACATAGAACGAGAAAATGAATTTTTGTTGACGGTGGACTTGTATCTTGAATGATCCTCCTAATCAATGGCTGCCTGTATCATTGACATAAAAGAATATGCAAAATATTTTCAGAACGAGGTCAACAATGACACCTTGCATTTATTCATCTTCATAGGATTCCTTGTGGACTTATTTGAAGGTTGGAAACTAGAAAAATCGAGCATCAGAACTCTATGAAAAATATCTTTCCACTTTAGCTTACTTTTTGCTTTGAAAAATGGTAAGAATGTATGTTTGAAATATCAGTACATTGAAAGATTGCAAGCCAAAGAACATTGTAGATTTTTATGCTTCGAAATCTGTTGGCCTTTCAGACCATCTTACAACACGCTCCAGATGCATGCTTCTCTTACTTTTTCCCCATGTAAAGGACAAAAAGCCAAAAGGGGAATTTCATCTTGGTCAATATATTTAAAAAATGAGAATACTGCCTGTTTCATCAATACATTTTTCATATTAATCTGTTTGTCTCTTCAATATTTACACGACATGTTACGGCAGAGGTTTCGTGATTTTTCTTTTTCCGTAGATCAGGACACTTTTTTTTTTCATGTAGAGGCTTGTTAAAGTAAAGAACATTGATGATTTTGAATTAGCAATATTGCACTTTCCTCCCAAAAGAGAGCTGTAGACAGGTGATTGTGCAAAATCGGAGGTTGAGAGTATTCTGAATTGAGCTAGGAAACGCCTAGGAGCTTCCTCTCAGTCATGGGACTTACAGCAGCAAGTTGGGAATGTGTTCCAAGCTTGAAAACATCACATCTGTAGCAATTCCAAATTGTGGGAGAAAGCTAAATCTTCTGCTTTGAAGAGTTTAGCTTACCAATGTTGATGGGAACCCCTATCGCTTGATTCAAATAATGCTTTGTGAAAGCAGCCAGTGGCTTTAGTCTCTGAACTTCCCAAAGGACATGGTGAGAATCTAGCTAAACGCTCAGCCAATATCCATAACACTGAACTTCTCGCTTCTTTTTCCAAAGAGCTTTCTTCAGTTCTTTTAAACCTGGCCCTGGGAGGAGGAAGTCAACATAAAGAAACTATTACAGCAGCACGTAAAAGGAGAACATGAAATTTTGTTGATGGTAGGCTGGCATCTCGACTGATCCTCCTAATCAATGATTGTCTTTGTCATTGACTTAAAGCAATATGTCAAACATTTTTAGAATGAGGTCAACAATGGCACCTTGCATGTCTTAATCTTCAAAGGATTCCCTGTGGTTTAATTTGAAAGTTGGAAACTAGAAAAAGTGAGCATCAAAACTCAATAAAAAAATATATGTCCACTGTAGCTTACTTTTTTTTGAAAAATGTTAAGAAGTTTTTTTGAAATATCAGTATGTTGAAAGATTGCTAGTTAAAGAACAAGTATCTTTTTCTGCTAGAAAAATCTGTTGGCCTTTCAGACCTTCTGACAACACTTTCCAGATATATGCTACTTTTACTTTTTCCCAGGTAAAGGCCCAAAAGCCAAAAGCGGATTTTCACCTTGATAAATAGATTTAAAAAAGAGAATACCGATTGTTTCATCAATACATTTTTCATATTAACGTATTGGCCTCTTCAATATATTTACGACATGTTATGGCAGCGGTTTCACAATTTCTCTTTTTCACTAATCAGGACTTTTTTTTTTCTCTTGTACAGGCTTGGTGAAGTTAATAATATTGTTGATTTTGAAATACTTTGCATTTTCCTCTCAAAAGGGAGCTGTAGAAAGGCGATTGTGCAAAAGTGGAGAGAGAGTAATCTGAATTGGGTTAGGAAACACCTGGGAGCTTCCTCTCAGTCATTGGACTTACAGTAGCCAGCCGTGAGTCTGTTCCAAGCTTGACAACATCGCATCTGTAGCAATTTCATATTGTGAGGGAGAGCTACATCTTCTGCTTTGAAGAACCAAGCTTACCAAGGTTGATGGGAACCCACTTGCTTGATTCAAGCAATGCTCTGTGAGAGCAGCCAGTGGCTTTAGTCTCAGACCTTACCCAAGGACATTGTGAGGAGTGACCCAAGCACTCTGCCAGTATCCTCAGCACTGAACTTTCCTCCATGGTTTCAAAACAGCTTTCTGCACTTCTTTTAAACCTCGCCCTGGGAGAGGGTAGTCAATATAAGGAGACTCTTACAAAAGCACGTAGAACGAGAAAATGAATTTTTGTTGACGGTGGACTTGCATCTTGAATGATCCTCCTAATCAATGGCTGCCTGTATCATTGACATAAAAGAATATACAAAATATTTTCAGAACGAGGTCAACAATGACACCTTGCATTTATTCATCTTCATAGGATTCCTTGTGGACTTATTTGAAGGTTGGAAACTAGAAAAATCGAGCATCAGAACTCTATGAAAAATATCTTTCCACTTTAGCTTACTTTTTGCTTTGAAAAATGGTAAGAATGTATGTTTGAAATATCAGTACATTGAAAGATTGCAAGCCAAAGAACATTGTAGATTTTTATGCTTCGAAATCTGTTGGCCTTTCAGACCATCTTACAACACGCTCCAGATGCATGCTTCTCTTACTTTTTCCCCATGTAAAGGACAAAAAGCCAAAAGGGGAATTTCATCTTGGTCAATATATTTAAAAAATGAGAATACTGCCTGTTTCATCAATACATTTTTCATATTATTCTGTTTGTCTCTTCAATATTTACACGACATGTTACGGCAGAGGTTTCGTGATTTTTCTTTTTCCGTAGATCAGGACACTTTTTTTTTTTCATGTAGAGGCTTGTTAAAGTAAAGAACATTGATGATTTTGAATTAGCAATATTGCACTTTCCTCCCAAAAGAGAGCTGTAGACAGGTGATTGTGCAAAATCGGAGGTTGAGAGTATTCTGAATTGAGCTAGGAAACGCCTAGGAGCTTCCTCTCAGTCATGGGACTTACAGCAGCAAGTTGGGAATGTGTTCCAAGCTTGAAAACATCACATCTGTAGCAATTCCAAATTGTGGATGAAAGCTATATCTTCTGCTTTGAAGAGTTTAGCTTACCAATGTTGATGGGAACCCCTATCGCTTGATTCAAATAATGCTTTGTGAAAGCAGCCAGTGGCTTTAGTCTCTGAACTTCCCAAAGGACATGGTGAGAAACTAGCTAAACACTCAGCCAATATCCATAACACTGAACTTCTCGCTACTTTTACCAAAGAGCTTTCTTCAGTTCTTTTAAACCTGGCCCTGGGAGGAGGAAGTCAACATAAAGAAACTATTACAGCAGCACGTAAAAGGAGAACATGAAATTTTGTTGATGGTAGGCTGGAATCTCGACTGATCCTCCTAATCAATGATTGTCTTTGTCATTGACTTAAAACAATATGTCAAACATTTTTAGAATGAGGTCAACAATGGCACCTTGCATGTCTTAATCTTCAAAGGATTCCCTGTGGTTTAATTTGAAAGTTGGAAACTAGAAAAAGTGAGTATCAGAACTCAATAAAAAAATATATGTCCACTGTAGCTTACTTTTTTTTGAAAAATGGTAAGAAGTTTTTTTGAAATATCAGTACATTGAAAGATTGCTAGTTAAAGAACAAGTAGCTTTTTCTGCTAGAAAAATCTGTTGGCCTTTCAGACCTTCTGACAACACTTTCCAGATATATGCTACTTTTACTTTTTCCCAGGTAAAGGCCCAAAAGCCAAAAGTGGATTTTCACCTTGATAAATAGATTTAAAAAAGAGAATACCGATTGTTTCATCAATACATTTTTCATATTAACGTATTGGCCTCTTCAATATATTTACGACATGTTATGGCAGCGGTTTCACAATTTCTCTTTTTCACTAATCAGGACTTTTTTTTTTCTCTTGTACAGGCTTGGTGAAGTTAATAATATTGTTGATTTTGAAATACTTTGCATTTTCCTCTCAAAAGGGAGCTGTAGAAAGGCGATTGTGCAAAAGTGGAGAGAGAGTAGTCTGAATTGGGTTAGGAAACACCTGGGAGCTTCCTCTCAGTCATTGGACTTACAGTAGCCAGCCGTGAGTCTGTTCCAAGCTTGACAACATCGCATCTGTAGCAATTTCATATTGTGAGGGAGAGCTACATCTTCTGCTTTGAAGAACCAAGCTTACCAAGGTTGATGGGAACCCACTTGCTTGATTCAAGCAATGCTCTGTGAGAGCAGCCAGTGGCTTTAGTCTCAGACCTTCCCCAAGGACATTGTGAGGAGTGACCCAAGCACTCTGCCAGTATCCTCAGCACTGAACTTTCCTCCACGGTTTCAAAACAGCTTTCTGCACTTCTTTTAAACCTCGCCCTGGGAGAGGGAAGTCAACATAAGGAGACTCTTACAAAAGCACGTAGAACGAGAAAATGAATTTTTGTTGACGGTGGACTTGTATCTTGAATGATCCTCCTAATCAATGGCTGCCTGTATCATTGACATAAAAGAATATGCAAAATATTTTCAGAACGAGGTCAACAATGACACCTTGCATTTATTCATCTTCATAGGATTCCTTGTGGACTTATTTGAAGGTTGGAAACTAGAAAAATCGAGCATCAGAACTCTATGAAAAATATCTTTCCACTTTAGCTTACTTTTTGCTTTGAAAAATGGTAAGAATGTATGTTTGAAATATCAGTACATTGAAAGATTGCAAGCCAAAGAACATTGTAGATTTTTATGCTTCGAAATCTGTTGGCCTTTCAGACCATCTTACAACACGCTCCAGATGCATGCTTCTCTTACTTTTTCCCCATGTAAAGGACAAAAAGCCAAAAGGGGAATTTCATCTTGGTCAATATATTTAAAAAATGAGAATACTGCCTGTTTCATCAATACATTTTTCATATTAATCTGTTTGTCTCTTCAATATTTACACGACATGTTACGGCAGAGGTTTTCGTGATTTTTCTTTTTCCGTAGATCAGGACACTTTTTTTTTTCATGTAGAGGCTTGTTAAAGTAAAGAACATTGATGATTTTGAATTAGCAATATTGCACTTTCCTCCCAAAAGAGAGCTGTAGACAGGTGATTGTGCAAAATCGGAGGTTGAGAGTATTCTGAATTGAGCTAGGAAACGCCTAGGAGCTTCCTCTCAGTCATGGGACTTACAGCAGCAAGTTGGGAATGTGTTCCAAGCTTGAAAACATCACATCTGTAGCAATTCCAAATTGTGGGAGAAAGCTATATCTTCTGCTTTGAAGAGTTTAGCTTACCAATGTTGATGGGAACCCCTATCGCTTGATTCAAATAATGCTTTGTGAAAGCAGCCAGTGGCTTTAGTCTCTGAACTTCCCAAAGGACATGGTGAGAAACTAGCTAAACACTCAGCCAATATCCATAACACTGAACTTCTCGCTACTTTTACCAAAGAGCTTTCTTCAGTTCTTTTAAACCTGGCCCTGGGAGGAGGAAGTCAACATAAAGAAACTATTACAGCAGCACGTAAAAGGAGAACATGAAATTTTGTTGATGGTAGGCTGGAATCTCGACTGATCCTCCTAATCAATGATTGTCTTTGTCATTGACTTAAAACAATATGTCAAACATTTTTAGAATGAGGTCAACAATGGCACCTTGCATGTCTTAATCTTCAAAGGATTCCCTGTGGTTTAATTTGAAAGTTGGAAACTAGAAAAAGCGAGTATCAGAACTCAATAAAAAAATATATGTCCACTGTAGCTTACTTTTTTTTGAAAAATGGTAAGAAGTTTTTTTGAAATATCAGTACATTGAAAGATTGCTAGTTAAAGAACAAGTAGCTTTTTCTGCTAGAAAAATCTGTTGGCCTTTCAGACCTCCTGACAACACTTTCCAGATATATGCTACTTTTACTTTTTCCCAGGTAAAGGCCCAAAAGTCAAAAGCGGATTTTCACCTTGATAAATAGATTTAAAAAAGAGAATACCGATTGTTTCATCAATACATTTTTCATATTAACGTATTGGCCTCTTCAATATGTTTACAACATGTTATGGCAGCGGTTTCACAATTTCTCTTTTTCACTAATCAGGACTTTTTTTTTTCTCTTGTTCAGGCTTGGTGAAGTTAATAATATTGTTGATTTTGAAATACTTTGCATTTTCCTCTCAAAAGGGAGCTGTAGAAAGGCGATTGTGCAAAAGTGGAGAGAGAGTAGTCTGAATTGGGTTAGGAAACACCTGGGAGCTTCCTCTCAGTCATTGGACTTACAGTAGCCAGCCGTGAGTCTGTTCCAAGCTTGACAACATCGCATCTGTAGCAATTTCATATTGTGAGGGAGAGCTACATCTTCTGCTTTGAAGAACCAAGCTTACCAAGGTTGATGGGAACCCACTTGCTTGATTCAAGCAATGCTCTGTGAGAGCAGCCAGTGGCTTTAGTCTCAGACCTTCCCCAAGGACATTGTGAGGAGTGACCCAAGCACTCTGCCAGTATCCTCAGCACTGAACTTTCCTCCACGGTTTCAAAACAGCTTTCTGCACTTCTTTTAAACCTCGCCCTGGGAGAGGGAAGTCAACATAAGGAGACTCTTACAAAAGCACGTAGAACGAGAAAATGAATTTTTGTTGACGGTGGACTTGTATCTTGAATGATCCTCCTAATCAATGGCTGCCTGTATCATTGACATAAAAGAATATGCAAAATATTTTCAGAACGAGGTCAACAATGACACCTTGCATTTATTCATCTTCATAGGATTCCTTGTGGACTTATTTGAAGGTTGGAAACTAGAAAAATCGAGCATCAGAACTCTATGAAAAATATCTTTCCACTTTAGCTTACTTTTTGCTTTGAAAAATGGTAAGAATGTATGTTTGAAATATCAGTACATTGAAAGATTGCAAGCCAAAGAACATTGTAGATTTTTATGCTTCGAAATCTGTTGGCCTTTCAGACCATCTTACAACACGCTCCAGATGCATGCTTCTCTTACTTTTTCCCCATGTAAAGGACAAAAAGCCAAAAGGGGAATTTCATCTTGGTCAATATATTTAAAAAATGAGAATACTGCCTGTTTCATCAATACATTTTTCATATTAATCTGTTTGTCTCTTCAATATTTACACGACATGTTACGGCAGAGGTTTCGTGATTTTTCTTTTTCCGTAGATCAGGACACTTTTTTTTTTCATGTAGAGGCTTGTTAAAGTAAAGAACATTGATGATTTTGAATTAGCAATATTGCACTTTCCTCCCAAAAGAGAGCTGTAGACAGGTGATTGTGCAAAATCGGAGGTTGAGAGTATTCTGAATTGAGCTAGGAAACACCTAGGAGCTTCCTCTCAGTCATGGGACTTACAGCAGCAAGTTGGGAATGTGTTCCAAGCTTGAAAACATCACATCTGTAGCAATTCCAAATTGTGGGAGAAAGCTATATCTTCTGCTTTGAAGAGTTTAGCTTACCAATGTTGATGGGAACCCCTATCGCTTGATTCAAATAATGCTTTGTGAAAGCAGCCAGTGGCTTTAGTCTCTGAACTTCCCAAAGGACATGGTGAGAAACTAGCTAAACACTCAGCCAATATCCATAACACTGAACTTCTCGCTACTTTTACCAAAGAGCTTTCTTCAGTTCTTTTAAACCTGGCCCTGGGAAGAGGAAGTCAACATAAAGAAACTATTACAGCAGCACGTAAAAGGAGAACATGAAATTTTGTTGATGGTAGGCTGGAATCTCGACTGATCCTCCTAATCAATGATTGTCTTTGTCATTGACTTAAAACAATATGTCAAACATTTTTAGAATGAGGTCAACAATGGCACCTTGCATGTCTTAATCTTCAAAGGATTCCCTGTGGTTTAATTTGAAAGTTGGAAACTAGAAAAAGCGAGTATCAGAACTCAATAAAAAAATATATGTCCACTGTAGCTTACTTTTTTTTGAAAAATGGTAAGAAGTTTTTTTGAAATATCAGTACATTGAAAGATTGCTAGTTAAAGAACAAGTAGCTTTTTCTGCTAGAAAAATCTGTTGGCCTTTCAGACCTCCTGACAACACTTTCCAGATATATGCTACTTTTACTTTTTCCCAGGTAAAGGCCCAAAAGTCAAAAGCGGATTTTCACCTTGATAAATAGATTTAAAAAAGAGAATACCGATTGTTTCATCAATACATTTTTCATATTAACGTATTGGCCTCTTCAATATGTTTACAACATGTTATGGCAGCGGTTTCACAATTTCTCTTTTTCACTAATCAGGACTTTTTTTTTTCTCTTGTACAGGCTTGGTGAAGTTAATAATATTGTTGATTTTGAAATACTTTGCATTTTCCTCTCAAAAGGGAGCTGTAGAAAGGCGATTGTGCAAAAGTGGAGAGAGAGTAGTCTGAATTGGGTTAGGAAACACCTGGGAGCTTCCTCTCAGTCATTGGACTTACAGTAGCCAGCCGTGAGTCTGTTCCAAGCTTGACAACATCGCATCTGTAGCAATTTCATATTGTGAGGGAGAGCTACATCTTCTGCTTTGAAGAACCAAGCTTACCAAGGTTGATGGGAACCCACTTGCTTGATTCAAGCAATGCTCTGTGAGAGCAGCCAGTGGCTTTAGTCTCAGACCTTCCCCAAGGACATTGTGAGGAGTGACCCAAGCACTCTGCCAGTATCCTCAGCACTGAACTTTCCTCCACGGTTTCAAAACAGCTTTCTGCACTTCTTTTAAACCTCGCCCTGGGAGAGGGAAGTCAACATAAGGAGACTCTTACAAAAGCACGTAGAACGAGAAAATGAATTTTTGTTGACGGTGGACTTGTATCTTGAATGATCCTCCTAATCAATGGCTGCCTGTATCATTGACATAAAAGAATATGCAAAATATTTTCAGAACGAGGTCAACAATGACACCTTGCATTTATTCATCTTCATAGGATTCCTTGTGGACTTATTTGAAGGTTGGAAACTAGAAAAATCGAGCATCAGAACTCTATGAAAAATATCTTTCCACTTTAGCTTACTTTTTGCTTTGAAAAATGGTAAGAATGTATGTTTGAAATATCAGTACATTGAAAGATTGCAAGCCAAAGAACATTGTAGATTTTTATGCTTCGAAATCTGTTGGCCTTTCAGACCATCTTACAACACGCTCCAGATGCATGCTTCTCTTACTTTTTCCCCATGTAAAGGACAAAAAGCCAAAAGGGGAATTTCATCTTGGTCAATATATTTAAAAAATGAGAATACTGCCTGTTTCATCAATACATTTTTCATATTAATCTGTTTGTCTCTTCAATATTTACACGACATGTTACGGCAGAGGTTTCGTGATCTTTCTTTTTCCGTAGATCAGGACACTTTTTTTTTTCATGTAGAGGCTTGTTAAAGTAAAGAACATTGATGATTTTGAATTAGCAATATTGCACTTTCCTCCCAAAAGAGAGCTGTAGACAGGTGATTGTGCAATATCGGAGGTTGAGAGTATTCTGAATTGAGCTAGGAAACGCCTAGGAGCTTCCTCTCAGTCATGGGACTTACAGCAGCAAGTTGGGAATGTGTTCCAAGCTTGAAAACATCACATCTGTAGCAATTCCAAATTGTGGGAGAAAGCTATATCTTCTGCTTTGAAGAGTTTAGCTTACCAATGTTGATGGGAACCCCTATCGCTTGATTCAAATAATGCTTTGTGAAAGCAGCCAGTGGCTTTAGTCTCTGAACTTCCCAAAGGACATGGTGAGAAACTAGCTAAACACTCAGCCAATATCCATAACACTGAACTTCTCGCTACTTTTACCAAAGAGCTTTCTTCAGTTCTTTTAAACCTGGCCCTGGGAGGAGGAAGTCAACATAAAGAAACTATTACAGCAGCACGTAAAAGGAGAACATGAAATTTTGTTGATGGTAGGCTGGAATCTCGACTGATCCTCCTAATCAATGATTGTCTTTGTCATTGACTTAAAACAATATGTCAAACATTTTTAGAATGAGGTCAACAATGGCACCTTGCATGTCTTAATCTTCAAAGGATTCCCTGTGGTTTAATTTGAAAGTTGGAAACTAGAAAAAGCGAGTATCAGAACTCAATAAAAAAATATATGTCCACTGTAGCTTACTTTTTTTTGAAAAATGGTAAGAAGTTTTTTTGAAATATCAGTACATTGAAAGATTGCTAGTTAAAGAACAAGTAGCTTTTTCTGCTAGAAAAATCTGTTGGCCTTTCAGACCTTCTGACAACACTTTCCAGATATATGCTACTTTTACTTTTTCCCAGGTAAAGGCCCAAAAGTCAAAAGCGGATTTTCACCTTGATAAATAGATTTAAAAAAGAGAATACCGATTGTTTCATCAATACATTTTTCATATTAACGTATTGGCCTCTTCAATATGTTTACAACATGTTATGGCAGCGGTTTCACAATTTCTCTTTTTCACTAATCAGGACTTTTTTTTTTCTCTTGTACAGGCTTGGTGAAGTTAATAATATTGTTGATTTTGAAATACTTTGCATTTTCCTCTCAAAAGGGAGCTGTAGAAAGGCGATTGTGCAAAAGTGGAGAGAGAGTAGTCTGAATTGGGTTAGGAAACACCTGGGAGCTTCCTCTCAGTCATTGGACTTACAGTAGCCAGCCGTGAGTCTGTTCCAAGCTTGACAACATCGCATCTGTAGCAATTTCATATTGTGAGGGAGAGCTACATCTTCTGCTTTGAAGAACCAAGCTTACCAAGGTTGATGGGAACCCACTTGCTTGATTCAAGCAATGCTCTTTGAGAGCAGCCAGTGGCTTTAGTCTCAGACCTTCCCCAAGGACATTGTGAGGAGTGACCCAAGCACTCTGCCAGTATCCTCAGCACTGAACTTTCCTCCACGGTTTCAAAACAGCTTTCTGCACTTCTTTTAAACCTCGCCCTGGGAGAGGGAAGTCAACATAAGGAGACTCTTACAAAAGCACGTAGAACGAGAAAATGAATTTTTGTTGACGGTGGACTTGTATCTTGAATGATCCTCCTAATCAATGGCTGCCTGTATCATTGACATAAAAGAATATGCAAAATATTTTCAGAACGAGGTCAACAATGACACCTTGCATTTATTCATCTTCATAGGATTCCTTGTGGACTTATTTGAAGGTTGGAAACTAGAAAAATCGAGCATCAGAACTCTATGAAAAATATCTTTCCACTTTAGCTTACTTTTTGCTTTGAAAAATGGTAAGAATGTATGTTTGAAATATCAGTACATTGAAAGATTGCAAGCCAAAGAACATTGTAGATTTTTATGCTTCGAAATCTGTTGGCCTTTCAGACCATCTTACAACACGCTCCAGATGCATGCTTCTCTTACTTTTTC
The DNA here is from genome assembly GCF_062004578.1 of Staurois parvus. NCBI lineage: Eukaryota > Metazoa > Chordata > Amphibia > Anura > Ranidae > Staurois > Staurois parvus. The sequence continues at coordinate 83,533 of NW_028320256.1, forward strand.
CCCATGTAAAGGACAAAAAGCCAAAAGGGGAATTTCATCTTGGTCAATATATTTAAAAAATGAGAATACTGCCTGTTTCATCAATACATTTTTCATATTAATCTGTTTGTCTCTTCAATATTTACACGACATGTTACGGCAGAGGTTTCGTGATTTTTCTTTTTCCGTAGATCAGGACACTTTTTTTTTTCATGTAGAGGCTTGTTAAAGTAAAGAACATTGATGATTTTGAATTAGCAATATTGCACTTTCCTCCCAAAAGAGAGCTGTAGACAGGTGATTGTGCAAAATCGGAGGTTGAGAGTATTTTGAATTGAGCTGGGAAACGCCTAGGAGCTTCCTCTCAGTCATGGGACTTACAGCAGCAAGTTGGGAATGTGTTCCAAGCTTGAAAACATCACATCTGTAGCAATTCCAAATTGTGGGAGAAAGCTATATCTTCTGCTTTGAAGAGTTTAGCTTACCAATGTTGATGGGAACCCCTATCGCTTGATTCAAATAATGCTTTGTGAAAGCAGCCAGTGGCTTTAGTCTCTGAACTTCCCAAAGGACATGGTGAGAAACTAGCTAAACACTCAGCCAATATCCATAACACTGAACTTCTCGCTACTTTTACCAAAGAGCTTTCTTCAGTTCTTTTAAACCTGGCCCTGGGAGGAGGAAGTCAACATAAAGAAACTATTACAGCAGCACGTAAAAGGAGAACATGAAATTTTGTTGATGGTAGGCTGGAATCTCGACTGATCCTCCTAATCAATGATTGTCTTTGTCATTGACTTAAAACAATATGTCAAACATTTTTAGAATGAGGTCAACAATGGCACCTTGCATGTCTTAATCTTCAAAGGATTCCCTGTGGTTTAATTTGAAAGTTGGAAACTAGAAAAAGCGAGTATCAGAACTCAATAAAAAAATATATGTCCACTGTAGCTTACTTTTTTTTGAAAAATGGTAAGAAGTTTTTTTGAAATATTAGTACATTGAAAGATTGCTAGTTAAAGAACAAGTAGCTTTTTCTGCTAGAAAAATCTGTTGGCCTTTCAGACCTCCTGACAACACTTTCCAGATATATGCTACTTTTACTTTTTCCCAGGTAAAGGCCCAAAAGTCAAAAGCGGATTTTCACCTTGATAAATAGATTTAAAAAAGAGAATACCGATTGTTTCATCAATACATTTTTCATATTAACGTATTGGCCTCTTCAATATGTTTACAACATGTTATGGCAGCGGTTTCACAATTTCTCTTTTTCACTAATCAGGACTTTTTTTTTTCTCTTGTACAGGCTTGGTGAAGTTAATAATATTGTTGATTTTGAAATACTTTGCATTTTCCTCTCAAAAGGGAGCTGTAGAAAGGCGATTGTGCAAAAGTGGAGAGAGAGTAGTCTGAATTGGGTTAGGAAACACCTGGGAGCTTCCTCTCAGTCATTGGACTTACAGTAGCCAGCCGTGAGTCTGTTCCAAGCTTGACAACATCGCATCTGTAGCAATTTCATATTGTGAGGGAGAGCTACATCTTCTGCTTTGAAGAACCAAGCTTACCAAGGTTGATGGGAACCCACTTGCTCGATTCAAGCAATGCTCTGTGAGAGCAGCCAGTGGCTTTAGTCTCAGACCTTCCCCAAGGACATCGTGAGGAGTGACCCAAGCACTCTGCCAGTATCCTCAGCACTGAACTTTCCTCCACGGTTTCAAAACAGCTTTCTGCACTTCTTTTAAACCTCGCCCTGGGAGAGGGTAGTCAACATAAGGAGACTCTTACAAAAGCACGTAGAACGAGAAAATGAATTTTTGTTGACGGTGGACTTGTATCTTGAATGATCCTCCTAATCAATGGCTGCCTGTATCATTGACATAAAAGAATATGCAAAATATTTTCAGAACGAGGTCAACAATGACACCTTGCATTTATTCATCTTCATAGGATTCCTTGTGGACTTATTTGAAGGTTGGAAACTAGAAAAATCGAGCATCAGAACTCTATGAAAAATATCTTTCCACTTTAGCTTACCTTTTGCTTTGAAAAATGGTAAGAATGTATGTTTGAAATATCAGTACATTGAAAGATTGCAAGCCAAAGAACATTGTAGATTTTTATGCTTCGAAATCTGTTGGCCTTTCAGACCATCTCACAACACGCTCCAGATGCATGCTTCTCTTACTTTTTCCCCATGTAAAGGACAAAAAGCCAAAAGGGGAATTTCATCTTGGTCAATATATTTAAAAAATGAGAATACTGCCTGTTTCATCAATACATTTTTCATATTAATCTGTTTGTCTCTTCAATATTTACACGACATGTTACGGCAGAGGTTTCGTGATTTTTCTTTTTCCGTAGATCAGGACACTTTTTTTTTTCATGTAGAGGCTTGTTAAAGTAAAGAACATTGATGATTTTGAATTAGCAATATTGCACTTTCCTCCCAAAAGAGAGCTGTAGACAGGTGATTGTGCAAAATCGGAGGTTGAGAGTATTCTGAATTGAGCTAGGAAACGCCTAGGAGCTTCCTCTCAGTCATGGGACTTACAGCAGCAAGTTGGGAATGTGTTCCAAGCTTGAAAACATCACATCTGTAGCAATTCCAAATTGTGGGAGAAAGCTATATCTTCTGCTTTGAAGAGTTTAGCTTACCAATGTTGATGGGAACCCCTATCGCTTGATTCAAATAATGCTTTGTGAAAGCAGCCAGTGGCTTTAGTCTCTGAACTTCCCAAAGGACATGGTGAGAAACTAGCTAAACACTCAGCCAATATCCATAACACTGAACTTCTCGTTACTTTTTCCAAAGAGCTTTCTTCAGTTCTTTTAAACCTGGCCCTGGGAGGAGGAAGTCAACATAAAGAAACTATTACAGCAGCACGTAAGTGGAGAACATGAAATTTTGTTGATGGTAGGCTGGAATCTCGACTGATCCTCCTAATCAATGATTGTCTTTGTCATTGACTTAAAACAATATGTCAAACATTTTTAGAATGAGGTCAACAATGGCACCTTGCATGTCTTAATCTTCAAAGGATTCCCTGTGGTTTAATTTGAAAGTTGGAAACTAGAAAAAGCGAGTATCAGAACTCAATAAAAAAATATATGTCCACTGTAGCTTACTTTTTTTTGAAAAATGGTAAGAAGTTTTTTTGAAATATCAGTACATTGAAAGATTGCTAGTTAAAGAACAAGTAGCTTTTTCTGCTAGAAAAATCTGTTGACCTTTCAGACCTCCTGACAACACTTTCCAGATATATGCTACTTTTACTTTTTCCCAGGTAAAAGCCCAAAAGTCAAAAGCGGATTTTCACCTTGATAAATAGATTTAAAAAAGAGAATACCGATTGTTTCATCAATACATTTTTCATATTAACGTATTGGCCTCTTCAATATGTTTACAACATGTTATGGCAGCGGTTTCACAATTTCTCTTTTTCACTAATCAGGACTTTTTTTTTTCTCTTGTACAGGCTTGGTGAAGTTAATAATATTGTTGATTTTGAAATACTTTGCATTTTCCTCTCAAAAGGGAGCTGTAGAAAGGCGATTGTGCAAAAGTGGAGAGAGAGTAGTCTGAATTGGGTTAGGAAACACCTGGGAGCTTCCTCTCAGTCATTGGACTTACAGTAGCCAGCCGTGAGTCTGTTCCAAGCTTGACAACATCGCATCTGTAGCAATTTCATATTGTGAGGGAGAGCTACATCTTCTGCTTTGAAGAACCAAGCTTACCAAGGTTGATGGGAACCCACTTGCTTGATTCAAGCAATGCTCTTTGAGAGCAGCCAGTGGCTTTAGTCTCAGACCTTCCCCAAGGACATTGTGAGGAGTGACCCAAGCACTCTGCCAGTATCCTCAGCACTGAACTTTCCTCCACGGTTTCAAAACAGCTTTCTGCACTTCTTTTAAACCTCGCCCTGGGAGAGGGAAGTCAACATAAGGAGACTCTTACAAAAGCACGTAGAACGAGAAAATGAATTTTTGTTGACGGTGGACTTGTATCTTGAATGATCCTCCTAATCAATGGCTGCCTGTATCATTGACATAAAAGAATATGCAAAATATTTTCAGAACGAGGTCAACAATGACACCTTGCATTTATTCATCTTCATAGGATTCCTTGTGGACTTATTTGAAGGTTGGAAACTAGAAAAATCGAGCATCAGAACTCTATGAAAAATATCTTTCCACTTTAGCTTACTTTTTGCTTTGAAAAATGGTAAGAATGTATGTTTGAAATATCAGTACATTGAAAGATTGCAAGCCAAAGAACATTGTAGATTTTTATGCTTCGAAATCTGTTGGCCTTTCAGACCATCTTACAACACGCTCCAGATGCATGCTTCTCTTACTTTTTCCCCATGTAAAGGACAAAAAGCCAAAAGGGGAATTTCATCTTGGTCAATATATTTAAAAAATGAGAATACTGCCTGTTTCATCAATACATTTTTCATATTAATCTGTTTGTCTCTTCAATATTTACACGACATGTTACGGCAGAGGTTTCGTGATTTTTCTTTTTCCGTAGATCAGGACACTTTTTTTTTTCATGTAGAGGCTTGTTAAAGTAAAGAACATTGATGATTTTGAATTAGCAATATTGCACTTTCCTCCCAAAAGAGAGCTGTAGACAGGTGATTGTGCAAAATCGGAGGTTGAGAGTATTTTGAATTGAGCTGGGAAACGCCTAGGAGCTTCCTCTCAGTCATGGGACTTACAGCAGCAAGTTGGGAATGTGTTCCAAGCTTGAAAACATCACATCTGTAGCAATTCCAAATTGTGGGAGAAAGCTATATCTTCTGCTTTGAAGAGTTTAGCTTACCAATGTTGATGGGAACCCCTATCGCTTGATTCAAATAATGCTTTGTGAAAGCAGCCAGTGGCTTTAGTCTCTGAACTTCCCAAAGGACATGGTGAGAAACTAGCTAAACACTCAGCCAATATCCATAACACTGAACTTCTCGCTACTTTTACCAAAGAGCTTTCTTCAGTTCTTTTAAACCTGGCCCTGGGAGGAGGAAGTCAACATAAAGAAACTATTACAGCAGCACGTAAAAGGAGAACATGAAATTTTGTTGATGGTAGGCTGGAATCTCGACTGATCCTCCTAATCAATGATTGTCTTTGTCATTGACTTAAAACAATATGTCAAACATTTTTAGAATGAGGTCAACAATGGCACCTTGCATGTCTTAATCTTCAAAGGATTCCCTGTGGTTTAATTTGAAAGTTGGAAACTAGAAAAAGCGAGTATCAGAACTCAATAAAAAAATATATGTCCACTGTAGCTTACTTTTTTTTGAAAAATGGTAAGAAGTTTTTTTGAAATATTAGTACATTGAAAGATTGCTAGTTAAAGAACAAGTAGCTTTTTCTGCTAGAAAAATCTGTTGGCCTTTCAGACCTCCTGACAACACTTTCCAGATATATGCTACTTTTACTTTTTCCCAGGTAAAGGCCCAAAAGTCAAAAGCGGATTTTCACCTTGATAAATAGATTTAAAAAAGAGAATACCGATTGTTTCATCAATACATTTTTCATATTAACGTATTGGCCTCTTCAATATGTTTACAACATGTTATGGCAGCGGTTTCACAATTTCTCTTTTTCACTAATCAGGACTTTTTTTTTTCTCTTGTACAGGCTTGGTGAAGTTAATAATATTGTTGATTTTGAAATACTTTGCATTTTCCTCTCAAAAGGGAGCTGTAGAAAGGCGATTGTGCAAAAGTGGAGAGAGAGTAGTCTGAATTGGGTTAGGAAACACCTGGGAGCTTCCTCTCAGTCATTGGACTTACAGTAGCCAGCCGTGAGTCTGTTCCAAGCTTGACAACATCGCATCTGTAGCAATTTCATATTGTGAGGGAGAGCTACATCTTCTGCTTTGAAGAACCAAGCTTACCAAGGTTGATGGGAACCCACTTGCTTGATTCAAGCAATGCTCTGTGAGAGCAGCCAGTGGCTTTAGTCTCAGACCTTCCCCAAGGACATCGTGAGGAGTGACCCAAGCACTCTGCCAGTATCCTCAGCACTGAACTTTCCTCCACGGTTTCAAAACAGCTTTCTGCACTTCTTTTAAACCTCGCCCTGGGAGAGGGTAGTCAACATAAGGAGACTCTTACAAAAGCACGTAGAACGAGAAAATGAATTTTTGTTGACGGTGGACTTGTATCTTGAATGATCCTCCTAATCAATGGCTGCCTGTATCATTGACATAAAAGAATATGCAAAATATTTTCAGAACGAGGTCAACAATGACACCTTGCATTTATTCATCTTCATAGGATTCCTTGTGGACTTATTTGAAGGTTGGAAACTAGAAAAATCGAGCATCAGAACTCTATGAAAAATATCTTTCCACTTTAGCTTACCTTTTGCTTTGAAAAATGGTAAGAATGTATGTTTGAAATATCAGTACATTGAAAGATTGCAAGCCAAAGAACATTGTAGATTTTTATGCTTTGAAATCTGTTGGCCTTTCAGACCATCTCACAACACGCTCCAGATGCATGCTTCTCTTACTTTTTCCCCATGTAAAGGACAAAAAGCCAAAAGGGGAATTTCATCTTGGTCAATATATTTAAAAAATGAGAATACTGCCTGTTTCATCAATACATTTTTCATATTAATCTGTTTGTCTCTTCCATATTTACACGACATGTTACGGCAGAGGTTTCGTGATTTTTCTTTTCCGTAGATCAGGACACTTTTTTTTTTCATGTAGAGGCTTCTTAAAGTAAAGAACATTGATGATTTTGAAATAGCAATATTGCACTTTCCTCCCAAAAGAGAGCTGTAGATAGATGATTGTGCAAAATCGGAGGTTGAGAGTATTCTGAATTGAGATAGAAAACACCTAGGAGCTTCCTCTCAGTCATGGGACTTACAGCAGCCAGTTGGGAATGTGTTCCAAGCTTGAAAACATCACATCTGTAGCAATTCCAAATTGTGGGAGAAAGCTATATCTTCTGCTTTGAAGAGTTTAGCTTACCAATGTTGATGGGAACCCCTATCGCTTGATTCAAAATAATGCTCTCCCTCTACAAATCTGCCTTCCTCACTTACACCTCCTCCCTCCACGCCGCCAAGCAGGCTTACTTCGTAAACCTGATTAACACCCTCTCCTCCTGCCCTCGCCAACTCTTCTCCACCTTCAACTCCCTGCTCTCTCCCCCCCCTCCTCCACTCAGTACCTCACTCACCGCCCACGAGATTGCCACTCATTTCCACAATAAAATTGATGCTATCCGTCAGGACATAGTCAACTCGCAATCTACCTCCCCACCTAGCCTCCCCCCCCCCTATCTCCCCCTCATCTCTTCCCTCCTCTGACCTCGCAACCGCACTGCCCCCCTCCACACCCAAGACCCCGCTTACCGTAACCCCACCAGCTCTGCACTCCTTCAGCCCTGCTACCACTGAGGAAGTCACCAGGGTCTTCTCTGAAGCCCGCCTCACTACCTGCCCCCTAGACCCTATCCCCTCTCGACTCCTCCAGTCACCCCCCTCTTCCCTCATGTGCTCCCTCACCCACATCTTCAATCTCTCCCTCTCTACCGGCGTATTCCCCTCCCCCCTAAAGCATGCGCACATCACCCCCATACTCAAAAAGCCCTCCCTGGACCCCTCTGACCCAAACAACCTCAGACCCATCTCCCTGCTGCCACTCACTTCCAAACTCCTGGAGCGCTTAGTCTACAACCGCCTAAGCGCCCACCTAACTGACAACAACCTCCTTGATCCACTACAGTCCGGCTTCCGTCCCCTACACTCCACCGAAACCGCCCTCCTCAAAATCACCAACGACATACTTACCGCCAAAGCCAAAGGCGACTACTCTGTCCTCCTCCTCCTGGACCTCTCCGCGGCCTTCGACACAGTTGACCACCCCCTCCTCCTTAATAAACTATTCTCCCTTGGCATCAGAGACACCGCTCTCTCCTGGTTCTCCTCTTACCTATCCCGACGCTCCTTCAGCGTTTCCTACAATGGTGCCACCTCCCCTTCCCTCCCCCTCTCTGTTGGGGTCCCCCAGGGCTCTGTCCTTGGACCCCTTCTCTTCTCCATCTACACCTCCTCCCTTGGCAAACTCATACACTCCCATGGCTTCAACTACCATCTCTATGCTGATGACACTCAAATTTACCTCTCCACCCCTCACCTCACCTCCACTTTCTCCGCCCGCATCACTCACCTCCTAAACGACATCTCTGACTGGATGTCGCTCCATTTCCTCAAACTCAACCTCTCCAAAACCGAGCTTCTCGTCTTCCCTCCTGCCCGCGCCCCCCCCCCCCATCCTATCCATCACTACTAACATCACCACCATCAATCCCGCCCCGCAAGCCAAAGTCCTTGGGGTCATTCTGGACTCTAACCTCTCCTTCCAACCTCATGTCAAATCACTGACAAACACATGCAGGCTCCACCTCCGCAATATCGCCAAAATATGCACCTTCCTTACCCCAGACACCGCTAAACTACTTGTGCACTCCCTGATTATCTCACGCCTTGACTACTGCAACTCCCTCCTCACCGGCCTACCCCAGTGCAAACTCTCCCCGCTTCAGACCATCCTGAACTCAGCTGCCAGACTCATCCACCTCACCAGCCGCTCCACCTCTGCCACCCCCCTCTGCCTCTCCCTCCACTGGCTCCCTATCGCCCAACGCATCAAATTCAAACTACTCACTCTGACCTACAAAGCCATTCACAACACTGCCCCTAACTACCTCACCGACCTGATTCCCAAGTACCACCCTACCCGTACCCTTCGCTCTTCACAGGACCTCCTTCTATCTTGCTCCCTGGTCTCCTCCTCACACGCACGTCTGCAAGACTTCTCCAGGTCCTCCCCCATCCTCTGGAACTCACTACCCCAATCCATCAGACTGTCACCTTCCCTCCTCACCTTCAGGCGCTCCCTGAAAACCCACCTCTTCAGGGAAGCCTACCCCACCCTCACCTAACTGCTGCTCTCCTTCATTCCTCCTACCACTCCATCCCCCACAGCCACTTCCTCCTGTACCACTACCCCCTCCCTCCCAGATTGTAAGCTCGAAAGAGTAGGGCCCTCTTACCCCTCGTGTGCTGTTCGTAGCTGCTGTAATGTTTCATGTATTGTCCCCCCCTCTATTGTAAAGCGCTGAGCAAACCCTTTGGCGCTATATAAACTCAATGTAATGTAATGTAATGCTTTGTGAAAGCAGCCAGTGGCTTTAGTCTCTGAACTTCCCAAAGGACATGGTGAGAAACTAGCTAAACACTCAGCCAATATCCATAACACTGAACTTCTCGCTACTTTTACCAAAGAGCTTTCTTCAGTTCTTTTAAACCTGGCCCTGGGAGGAGGAAGTCAACATAAAGAAACTATTACAGCAGCACGTAAAAGGAGAACATGAAATTTTGTTGATGGTAGGCTGGAATCTCGACTGATCCTCCTAATCAATGATTGTCTTTGTCATTGACTTAAAACAATATGTCAAACATTTTTAGAATGAGGTCAACAATGGCACCTTGCATGTCTTAATCTTCAAAGGATTCCCTGTGGTTTAATTTGAAAGTTGGAAACTAGAAAAAGCGAGTATCAGAACTCAATAAAAAAATATATGTCCACTGTAGCTTACTTTTTTTTGAAAAATGGTAAGAAGTTTTTTTGAAATATCAGTACATTGAAAGATTGCTAGTTAAAGAACAAGTAGCTTTTTCTGCTAGAAAAATCTGTTGGCCTTTCAGACCTCCTGACAACACTTTCCAGATATATGCTACTTTTACTTTTTCCCAGGTAAAGGCCCAAAAGTCAAAAGCGGATTTTCACCTTGAGTACAGTACATTGAAAGATTGCAAGCCAAAGAACATTGTAGATTTTTATGCTTCGAAATCTGTTGGCCTTTCAGACCATCTTACAACACGCTCCAGATGCATGCTTCTCTTACTTTTTCCCCATGTAAAGGACAAAAAGCCAAAAGGGGAATTTCATCTTGGTCAATATATTTAAAAAATGAGAATACTGCCTGTTTCATCAATACATTTTTCATATTAATCTGTTTGTCTCTTCAATATTTACACAACATGTTACGGCAGAGGTTTCGTGATTTTTCTTTTTCCGTAGATCAGGACACTTTTTTTTTCATGTAGAGGCTTGTTAAAGTAAAGAACATTGATGATTTTGAATTAGCAATATTGCACTTTCCTCCCAAAAGAGAGCTGTAGACAGGTGATTGTGCAAAATCGGAGGTTGAGAGTATTCTGAATTGAGCTAGGAAACGCCTAGGAGCTTCCTCTCAGTCATGGGACTTACAGCAGCCAGTTGGGAATGTGTTCCAAGCTTGAAAACATCACATCTGTAGCAATTCCAAATTGTGGGAGAAAGCTATATCTTCTGCTTTGAAGAGTTTAGCTTACCAATGTTGATGGGAACCCCTATCGCTTGATTCAAATAATGCTTTGTGAAAGCAGCCAGTGGCTTTAGTCTCTGAACTTCCCAAAGGACATGGTGAGAAACTAGCTAAACACTCAGCCAATATCCATAACACTGAACTTCTCGCTACTTTTTCCAAAGAGCTTTCTTCAGTTCTTTTAAACCTGGCCCTGGGAGGAGGAAGTCAACATAAAGAAACTATTACAGCAGCACGTAAGAGGAGAACATGAAATTTTGTTGATGGTAGGCTGGAATCTCGACTGATCCTCCTAATCAATGATTGTCTTTGTCATTGACTTAAAACAATATGTCAAACATTTTTAGAATGAGGTCAACAATGGCACCTTGCATGTCTTAATCTTCAAAGGATTCCCTGTGGTTTAATTTGAAAGTTGGAAACTAGAAAAAGTGAGTATCAGAACTCAATAAAAAAATATATGTCCACTGTAGCTTACTTTTTTTTGAAAAATGGTAAGAAGTTTTTTTGAAATATCAGTACATTGAAAGATTGCTAGTTAAAGAACAAGTAGCTTTTTCTGCTAGAAAAATCTGTTGACCTTTCAGACCTTCTGACAACACTTTCCAGATATATGCTACTTTTACTTTTTCCCAGGTAAAAGCCCAAAAGTCAAAAGCGGATTTTCACCTTGATAAATAGATTTAAAAAAGAGAATACCGATTGTTTCATCAATACATTTTTCATATTAACGTATTGGCCTCTTCAATATGTTTACAACATGTTATGGCAGCGGTTTCACAATTTCTCTTTTTCACTAATCAGGACTTTTTTTTTTCTCTTGTACAGGCTTGGTGAAGTTAATAATATTGTTGATTTTGAAATACTTTGCATTTTCCTCTCAAAAGGGAGCTGTAGAAAGGCGATTGTGCAAAAGTGGAGAGAGAGTAGTCTGAATTGGGTTAGGAAACACCTGGGAGCTTCCTCTCAGTCATTGGACTTACAGTAGCCAGCCGTGAGTCTGTTCCAAGCTTGACAACATCACATCTGTAGCAATTTCATATTGTGAGGGAGAGCTACATCTTCTGCTTTGAAGAACCAAGCTTACCAAGGTTGATGGGAACCCACTTGCTTGATTCAAGCAATGCTCTGTGAGAGCAGTCAGTGGCTTTAGTCTCAGACCTTCCCCAAGGACATTGTGAGGAGTGACCCAAGCACTCTGCCAGTATCCTCAGCACTGAACTTTCCTCCACGGTTTCAAAACAGCTTTCTGCACTTCTTTTAAACCTCGCCCTGGGAGAGGGAAGTCAACATAAGGAGACTCTTACAAAAGCACGTAGAACGAGAAAATGAATTTTTGTTGACGGTGGACTTGTATCTTGAATGATCCTCCTAATCAATGGCTGCCTGTATCATTGACATAAAAGAATATGCAAAATATTTTCAGAACGAGGTCAACAATGACACCTTGCATTTATTCATCTTCATAGGATTCCTTGTGGACTTATTTGAAGGTTGGAAACTAGAAAAATCGAGCATCAGAACTCTATGAAAAATATCTTTCCACTTTAGCTTACTTTTTGCTTTGAAAAATGGTAAGAATGTATGTTTGAAATATCAGTACATTGAAAGATTGCAAGCCAAAGAACATTGTAGATTTTTATGCTTCGAAATCTGTTGGCCTTTCAGACCATCTTACAACACGCTCCAGATGCATGCTTCTCTTACTTTTTCCCCATGTAAAGGACAAAAAGCCAAAAGGGGAATTTCATCTTGGTCAATATATTTAAAAAATGAGAATACTGCCTGTTTCATCAATACATTTTTCATATTAATCTGTTTGTCTCTTCAATATTTACACGACATGTTACGGCAGAGGTTTCGTGATTTTTCTTTTTCCGTAGATCAGGACACTTTTTTTTTTCATGTAGAGGCTTGTTAAAGTAAAGAACATTGATGATTTTGAATTAGCAATATTGCACTTTCCTCAAAAAGAGAGCTGTAGACAGGTGATTGTGCAAAATCGGAGGTTGAGAGTATTCTGAATTGAGCTAGGAAATGCCTAGGAGCTTCCTCTCAGTCATGGGACTTACAGCAGCAAGTTGGGAATGTGTTCCAAGCTTGAAAACATCACATCTGTAGCAATTCCAAATTGTGGGAGAAAGCTATATCTTCTGCTTTGAAGAGTTTAGCTTACCAATGTTGATGGGAACCCCTATCGCTTGATTCAAATAATGCTTTGTGAAAGCAGCCAGTGGCTTTAGTCTCTGAACTTCCCAAAGGACATGGTGAGAAACTAGCTAAACGCTCAGCCAATATCCATAACACTGAACTTCTCGCTACTTTTACCAAAGAGCTTTCTTCAGTTCTTTTAAACCTGGCCCTGGGAGGAGGAAGTCAACATAAAGAAACTATTACAGCAGCACGTAAAAGGAGAACATGAAATTTTGTTGATGGTAGGCTGGAATCTCGACTGATCCTCCTAATCAATGATTGTCTTTGTCATTGACTTAAAACAATATGTCAAACATTTTTAGAATGAGGTCAACAATGGCACCTTGCATGTCTTAATCTTCAAAGGATTCCCTGTGGTTTAATTTGAAAGTTGGAAACTAGAAAAAGCGAGTATCAGAACTCAATAAAAAAATATATGTCCACTGTAGCTTACTTTTTTTTGAAAAATGGTAAGAAGTTTTTTTGAAATATCAGTACATTGAAAGATTGCTAGTTAAAGAACAAGTAGCTTTTTCTGCTAGAAAAATCTGTTGGCCTTTCAGACCTCCTGACAACACTTTCCAGATATATGCTACTTTTACTTTTTCCCAGGTAAAAGCCCAAAAGTCAAAAGCGGATTTTCACCTTGATAAATAGATTTAAAAAAGAGAATACCGATTGTTTCATCAATACATTTTTCATATTAACGTATTGGCCTCTTCAATATGTTTACAACATGTTATGGCAGCGGTTTCACAATTTCTCTTTTTCACTAATCAGGACTTTTTTTTTTCTCTTGTACAGGCTTGGTGAAGTTAATAATATTGTTGATTTTGAAATACTTTGCATTTTCCTCTCAAAAGGGAGCTGTAGAAAGGCGATTGTGCAAAAGTGGAGAGAGAGTAGTCTGAATTGGGTTAGGAAACACCTGGGAGCTTCCTCTCAGTCATTGGACTTACAGTAGCCAGCCGTGAGTCTGTTCCAAGCTTGACAACATCGCATCTGTAGCAATTTCATATTGTGAGGGAGAGCTACATCTTCTGCTTTGAAGAACCAAGCTTACCAAGGTTGATGGGAACCCACTTGCTTGATTCAAGCAATGCTCTGTGAGAGCAGCCAGTGGCTTTAGTCTCAGACCTTCCCCAAGGACATTGTGAGGAGTGACCCAAGCACTCTGCCAGTATCCTCAGCACTGAACTTTCCTCCACGGTTTCAAAACAGCTTTCTGCACTTCTTTTAAACCTCGCCCTGGGAGAGGGAAGTCAACATAAGGAGACTCTTACAAAAGCACGTAGAACGAGAAAATGAATTTTTGTTGACGGTGGACTTGTATCTTGAATGATCCTCCTAATCAATGGCTGCCTGTATCATTGACATAAAAGAATATGCAAAATATTTTCAGAACGAGGTCAACAATGACACCTTGCATTTATTCATCTTCATAGGATTCCTTGTGGACTTATTTGAAGGTTGGAAACTAGAAAAATCGAGCATCAGAACTCTATGAAAAATATCTTTCCACTTTAGCTTACTTTTTGCTTTGAAAAATGGTAAGAATGTATGTTTGAAATATCAGTACATTGAAAGATTGCAAGCCAAAGAACATTGTAGATTTTTATGCTTCGAAATCTGTTGGCCTTTCAGACCATCTTACAACACGCTCCAGATGCATGCTTCTCTTACTTTTTCCCCATGTAAAGGACAAAAAGCCAAAAGGGGAATTTCATCTTGGTCAATATATTTAAAAAATGAGAATACTGCCTGTTTCATCAATACATTTTTCATATTAATCTGTTTGTCTCTTCAATATTTACACGACATGTTACGGCAGAGGTTTCGTGATTTTTCTTTTTCCGTAGATCAGGACACTTTTTTTTTTCATGTAGAGGCTTGTTAAAGTAAAGAACATTGATGATTTTGAATTAGCAATATTGCACTTTCCTCCCAAAAGAGAGCTGTAGACAGGTGATTGTGCAAAATCGGAGGTTGAGAGTATTCTGAATTGAGCTAGGAAACGCCTAGGAGCTTCCTCTCAGTCATGGGACTTACAGCAGCAAGTTGGGAATGTGTTCCAAACTTGAAAACATCACATCTGTAGCAATTCCAAATTGTGGGAGAAAGCTATATCTTCTGCTTTGAAGAGTTTAGCTTACCAATGTTGATGGGAACCCCTATCGCTTGATTCAAATAATGCTTTGTGAAAGCAGCCAGTGGCTTTAGTCTCTGAACTTCCCAAAGGACATGGTGAGAATCTAGCTAAACGCTCAGCCAATATCCATAACATTGAACTTCTCGCTACTTTTTCCAAAGAGCTTTCTTCAGTTCTTTTAAACCTAGCCCTGGGAGGAGGAAGTCAACATAAAGAAACTATTACAGCAGCACGTAAAAGGAGAACATGAAATTTTGTTGATGGTAGGCTGGAATCTCGACTGATCCTCCTAATCAATGATTGTCTTTGTCATTGACTTAAAATAATATGTCAAACATTTATAGAATGAGGTCAACAATGGCACCTTGCATGTCTTAATCTTCAAAGGATTCCCTGTGGTTTAATTTGAAAGTTGGAAACTAGAAAAAGTGAGTATCAGAACTCAATAAAAAAATATATGTCCACTGTAGCTTACTTTTTTTTGAAAAATGGTAAGAAGTTTTTTTGAAATATCAGTACATTGAAAGATTGCTAGTTAAAGAACAAGTAGCTTTTTCTGCTAGAAAAATCTGTTGACCTTTCAGACCTTCTTACAACACTTTCCAGATATATGCTACTTTTACTTTTTCCCAGGTAAAGGCCCAAAAGCCAAAAGCGGATTTTCACCTTGATAAATAGATTTAAAAAAGAGAATACCGATTGTTTCAACAATACATTTTTCATATTAACGTATTGGCCTCTTCAATATGTTTACAACATGTTATGGCAGCGGTTTCACAATATCTCCTTTTCACTAATCAAGACTTTTTTTTTTCTCTTGTATAGGCTTTGTGAAGTTAATAATATTGTTGATTTTGAAATACTTTGCATTTTCCTCTCAAAAGGGAGCTGTAGAAAGGCGATTGTGCAAAAGTGGAGAGAGAGTAGTCTGAATTGGGTTAGGAAACACCTGGGAGCTTCCTCTCAGTCATTGGACTTACAGTAGCCAGCCGTGAGTCTGTTCCAAGCTTGACAACATCGCATCTGTAGCAATTTCATATTGTGAGGGAGAGCTACATCTTCTGCTTTGAAGAACCAAGCTTACCAAGGTTGATGGGAACCCACTTGCTTGATTCAAGCAATGCTCTTTGAGAGCAGCCAGTGGCTTTAGTCTCAGACCTTCCACAAGGACATTGTGAGGAGTGACCCAAGCACTCTGCCAGTATCCTCAGCACTGAACTTTCCTCCACGGTTTCAAAACAGCTTTCTGCACTTCTTTTAAACCTCGCCCTGGGAGAGGGTAGTCAACATAAGGAGACTCTTACAAAAGCACATAGAACGAGAAAATTAATTTTTGTTGACGGTGGACTTGTATCTTGAATGATCCTCCTAATCAATGGCTGCCTGTATCATTGACATAAAAGAATATGCAAAATATTTTCAGAACGAGGTCAACAATGACACCTTGCATTTATTCATCTTCATAGGATTCCTTGTGGACTTATTTGAAGGTTGGAAACTAGAAAAATCGAGCATCAGAACTCTATGAAAAATATCTTTCCACTTTAGCTTACTTTTTGCTTTGAAAAATGGTAAGAATGTATGTTTGAAATATCAGTACATTGAAGGATTGCAAGCCAAAGAACATTGTAGATTTTTATGCTTCGAAATCTGTTGGCCTTTCAGACCATCTTACTACACCTTCCAGATGCATGCTTCTCTTACTTTTTCCCCATGTAAAGGACAAAAAGCCAAAAGGGGAATTTCATCTTGGTCAATATATTTAAAAAATGAGAATACTGCCTGTTTCATCAATACATTTTTCATATTAATCTGTTTGTCTCTTCCATATTTACACGACATGTTACGGCAGAGGTTTCGTGATTTTTCTTTTTCCGTAGATCAGGACACTTTTTTTTTTCATGTAGAGGCTTCTTAAAGTAAAGAACATTGATGATTTTGAAATAGCAATATTGCACTTTCCTCCCAAAAGAGAGCTGTAGATAGATGATTGTGCAAAATCGGAGGTTGAGAGTATTCTGAATTGAGATAGAAAACACCTAGGAGCTTCCTCTCAGTCATGGGACTTACAGCAGCCAGTTGGGAATGTGTTCCAAGCTTGAAAACATCACATCTGTAGCAATTCCAAATTGTGGGAGAAAGCTATATCTTCTGCTTTGAAAAGTTTAGCTTACCAATGTTGATGGGAACCCCTATCGCTTGATTCAAATAATGCTTTGTGAAAGCAGCCAGTGGCTTTAGTCTCTGAACTTCCCAAAGGACATGGTGAGAATCTAGCTAAACGCTCAGCCAATATCCATAACACTGAACTTCTCGCTACTTTTTCCAAAGAGCTTTCTTCAGTTCTTTTAAACCTAGCCCTGGGAGGAGGAAGTCAACATAAAGAAACTATTACAGCAGAACGTAAAAGGAGAACATGAAATTTTGTTGATGGTAGGCTGGCATCTCGACTGATCCTCCTAATCAATGTTTGTCTTTGTCATTGACATAAAACAATATGTCAAACATTTTTAGAATGAGGTCAACAATGGCACCTTGCATGTCTTAATCTTCAAAGGATTCCCTGTGGTTTAATTTGAAAGTTGGAAACTAGAAAAAGTGAGCATCAGAACTCAATAAAAAAATATATGTCCCCTGTAGCTTACTTTTTTTTGAAAAATGGTAAGAAGTTTTTTTGAAATATCAGTACATTGAAAGATTGCTAGTTAAAGAACAAGTAGCTTTTTCTGCTAGAAAAATCTGTTGGCCTTTCAGACCTTCTGACAAAACTTTCCAGATATATGCTACTTTTACTTTTTCCCAGGTAAAGGCCCAAAAGCCAAAAGTGGATTTTCACCTTGATAAATAGATTTAAAAAAGAGAATACCGATTGTTTCATCAATACATTTTTCATATTAACGTATTGGCCTCTTCAATATATTTACGACATGTTATGGCGGCGGTTTCACAATTTCTCTTTTTCACTAATCAGGACTTTTTTTTTTCTCTTGTACAGGCTTGGTGAAGTTAATAATATTGTTGATTTTGAAATACTTTGCATTTTCCTCTCAAAAGGGAGCTGTAGAAAGGCGATTGTGCAAAAGTGGAGAGAGAGTAGTCTGAATTGGGTTAGGAAACACCTGGGAGCTTCCTCTCAGTCATTGGACTTACAGTAGCCAGCCGTGAGTCTGTTCCAAGCTTGACAACATCGCATCTGTAGCAATTTCATATTGTGAGAGAGAGCTACATCTTCTGCTTTGAAGAACCAAGCTTACCAAGGTTGATGGGAACCCACTTGCTTGATTCAAGCAATGCTCTGTTAGAGCAGCCAGTGGCTTTAGTCGCAGACCTTCCCCAAGGACATTGTGAGGAGTGACCCAAGCACTCTGCCAGTATCCTCAGCACTGAACTTTCCTCCACGGTTTCAAAACAGCTTTCTGCACTTCTTTTAAACCTCGCCCTGGGAGAGGGTAGTCAACATAAGGAGACTCTTACAAAAGCACATAGAACGAGAAAATGAATTTTTGTTGACGGTGGACTTGTATCTTGAATGATCCTCCTAATCAATGGCTGCCTGTATCATTGACATAAAAGAATATGCAAAATATTTTCAGAACGAGGTCAACAATGACACCTTGCATTTATTCATCTTCATAGGATTCCTTGTGGACTTATTTGAAGGTTGGAAACTAGAAAAATCGAGCATCAGAACTCTATGAAAAATATCTTTCCACTTTAGCTTACTTTTTGCTTTGAAAAATGGTAAGAATGTATGTTTGAAATATCAGTACATTGAAAGATTGCAAGCCAAAGAACATTGTAGATTTTTATGCTTCGAAATCTGTTGGCCTTTCAGACCATCTTACAACACGCTCCAGATGCATGCTTCTCTTACTTTTTCCCCATGTAAAGGACAAAAAGCCAAAAGGGGAATTTCATCTTGGTCAATATATTTAAAAAATGAGAATACTGCCTGTTTCATCAATACATTTTTCATATTAATCTGTTTGTCTCTTCAATATTTACACGACATGTTACGGCAGAGGTTTCGTGATTTTTCTTTTTCCGTAGATCAGGACACTTTTTTTTTTCATGTAGAGGCTTGTTAAAGTAAAGAACATTGATGATTTTGAACTAGCAATATTGCACTTTCCTCCCAAAAGAGAGCTGTAGACAGGTGATTGTGCAAAATCGGAGGTTGAGAGTATTCTGAATTGAGCTAGGAAACGCCTAGGAGCTTCCTCTCAGTCATGGGACTTACAGCAGCAAGTTGGGAATGTGTTCCAAGCTTGAAAACATCACATCTGTAGCAATTCCAAATTGTGGGAGAAAGCTATATCTTCTGCTTTGAAGAGTTTAGCTTACCAATGTTGATGGGAACCCCTATCGCTTGATTCAAATAATGCTTTGTGAAAGCAGCCAGTGGCTTTAGTCTCTGAACTTCCCAAAGGACATGGTGAGAATCTAGCTAAACGCTCAGCCAATATCCATAACACTGAACTTCTCGCTACTTTTTCCAAAGAGCTTTCTTCAGTTCTTTTAAACCTAGCCCTGGGAGGAGGAAGTCAACATAAAGAAACTATTACAGCAGAACGTAAAAGGAGAACATGAAATTTTGTTGATGGTAGGCTGGCATCTCGACTGATCCTCCTAATCAATGTTTGTCTTTGTCATTGACATAAAACAATATGTCAAACATTTTTAGAATGAGGTCAACAATGGCACCTTGCATGTCTTAATCTTCAAAGGATTCCCTGTGGTTTAATTTGAAAGTTGGAAACTAGAAAAAGTGAGCATCAGAACTCAATAAAAAAATATATGTCCCCTGTAGCTTACTTTTTTTTGAAAAATGGTAAGAAGTTTTTTTGAAATATCAGTACATTGAAAGATTGCTAGTTAAAGAACAAGTAGCTTTTTCTGCTAGAAAAATCTGTTGGCCTTTCAGACCTTCTGACAAAACTTTCCAGATATATGCTACTTTTACTTTTTCCCAGGTAAAGGCCCAAAAGCCAAAAGTGGATTTTCACCTTGATAAATAGATTTAAAAAAGAGAATACCGATTGTTTCATCAATACATTTTTCATATTAACGTATTGGCCTCTTCAATATATTTACGACATGTTATGGCGGCGGTTTCACAATTTCTCTTTTTCACTAATCAGGACTTTTTTTTTTCTCTTGTACAGGCTTGGTGAAGTTAATAATATTGTTGATTTTGAAATACTTTGCATTTTCCTCTCAAAAGGGAGCTGTAGAAAGGCGATTGTGCAAAAGTGGAGAGAGAGTAGTCTGAATTGGGTTAGGAAACACCTGGGAGCTTCCTCTCAGTCATTGGACTTACAGTAGCCAGCCGTGAGTCTGTTCCAAGCTTGACAACATCGCATCTGTAGCAATTTCATATTGTGAGAGAGAGCTACATCTTCTGCTTTGAAGAACCAAGCTTACCAAGGTTGATGGGAACCCACTTGCTTGATTCAAGCAATGCTCTGTTAGAGCAGCCAGTGGCTTTAGTCGCAGACCTTCCCCAAGGACATTGTGAGGAGTGACCCAAGCACTCTGCCAGTATCCTCAGCACTGAACTTTCCTCCACGGTTTCAAAACAGCTTTCTGCACTTCTTTTAAACCTCGCCCTGGGAGAGGGTAGTCAACATAAGGAGACTCTTACAAAAGCACATAGAACGAGAAAATGAATTTTTGTTGACGGTGGACTTGTATCTTGAATGATCCTCCTAATCAATGGCTGCCTGTATCATTGACATAAAAGAATATGCAAAATATTTTCAGAACGAGGTCAACAATGACACCTTGCATTTATTCATCTTCATAGGATTCCTTGTGGACTTATTTGAAGGTTGGAAACTAGAAAAATCGAGCATCAGAACTCTATGAAAAATATCTTTCCACTTTAGCTTACTTTTTGCTTTGAAAAATGGTAAGAATGTATGTTTGAAATATCAGTACATTGAAAGATTGCAAGCCAAAGAACATTGTAGATTTTTATGCTTCGAAATCTGTTGGCCTTTCAGACCATCTTACAACACGCTCCAGATGCATGCTTCTCTTACTTTTTCCCCATGTAAAGGACAAAAAGCCAAAAGGGGAATTTCATCTTGGTCAATATATTTAAAAAATGAGAATACTGCCTGTTTCATCAATACATTTTTCATATTAATCTGTTTGTCTCTTCAATATTTACACGACATGTTACGGCAGAGGTTTCGTGATTTTTCTTTTTCCGTAGATCAGGACACTTTTTTTTTTCATGTAGAGGCTTGTTAAAGTAAAGAACATTGATGATTTTGAACTAGCAATATTGCACTTTCCTCCCAAAAGAGAGCTGTAGACAGGTGATTGTGCAAAATCGGAGGTTGAGAGTATTCTGAATTGAGCTAGGAAACGCCTAGGAGCTTCCTCTCAGTCATGGGACTTACAGCAGCAAGTTGGGAATGTGTTCCAAGCTTGAAAACATCACATCTGTAGCAATTCCAAATTGTGGGAGAAAGCTATATCTTCTGCTTTGAAGAGTTTAGCTTACCAATGTTGATGGGAACCCCTATCGCTTGATTCAAATAATGCTTTGTGAAAGCAGCCAGTGGCTTTAGTCTCTGAACTTCCCAAAGGACATGGTGAGAAACTAGCTAAACACTCAGCCAATATCCATAACACTGAACTTCTCGCTACTTTTACCAAAGAGCTTTCTTCAGTTCTTTTAAACCTGGCCCTGGGAGGAGGAAGTCAACATAAAGAAACTATTACAGCAGCACGTAAAAGGAGAACATGAAATTTTGTTGATGGTAGGCTGGAATCTCGACTGATCCTCCTAATCAATGATTGTCTTTGTCATTGACTTAAAACAATATGTCAAACATTTTTAGAATGAGGTCAACAATGGCACCTTGCATGTCTTAATCTTCAAAGGATTCCCTGTGGTTTAATTTGAAAGTTGGAAACTAGAAAAAGCGAGTATCAGAACTCAATAAAAAAATATATGTCCACTGTAGCTTACTTTTTTTTGAAAAATGGTAAGAAGTTTTTTTGAAATATCAGTACATTGAAAGTTTGCTAGTTAAAGAACAAGTAGCTTTTTCTGCTAGAAAAATCTGTTGGCCTTTCAGACCTCCTGACAACACTTTCCAGATATATGCTACTTTTACTTTTTCCCAGGTAAAGGCCCAAAAGTCAAAAGCGGATTTTCACGTTGATAAATAGATTTAAAAAAGAGAATACCGATTGTTTCATCAATACATTTTTCATATTAACGTATTGGCCTCTTCAATATATTTACAACATTTTAAGGCAGCGGTTTCACAATTTCTCTTTTTCACTAATCAGGACTTTTTTTTTTCTCTTGTACAGGCTTGGTGAAGTTAATAATATTGTTGATTTTGAAATACTTTGCATTTTCCTCTCAAAAGGGAGCTGTAGAAAGGCGATTGTGCAAAAGTGGAGAGAGAGTAGTCTGAATTGGGTTAGGAAACACCTGGGAGCTTCCTCTCAGTCATTGGACTTACAGTAGCCAGCCGTGAGTCTGTTCCAAGCTTGACAACATCGCATCTGTAGCAATTTCATATTGTGAGGGAGAGCTACATCTTCTGCTTTGAAGAACCAAGCTTACCAAGGTTGATGGGAACCCACTTGCTTGATTCAAGCAATGCTCTGTGAGAGCAGCCAGTGGCTTTAGTCTCAGACCTTCCCCAAGGACATTGTGAGGAGTGACCCAAGCACTCTGCCAGTATCCTCAGCACTGAACTTTCCTCCACGGTTTCAAAACAGCTTTCTGCACTTCTTTTAAACCTCGCCCTGGGAGAGGGAAGTCAACATAAGGAGACTCTTACAAAAGCACGTAGAACGAGAAAATGAATTTTTGTTGACGGTGGACTTGTATCTTGAATGATCCTCCTAATCAATGGCTGCCTGTATCATTGACATAAAAGAATATGCAAAATATTTTCAGAACGAGGTCAACAATGACACCTTGCATTTATTCATCTTCATAGGATTCCTTGTGGACTTATTTGAAGGTTGGAAACTAGAAAAATCGAGCATCAGAACTCTATGAAAAATATCTTTCCACTTTAGCTTACTTTTTGCTTTGAAAAATGGTAAGAATGTATGTTTGAAATATCAGTACATTGAAAGATTGCAAGCCAAAGAACATTGTAGATTTTTATGCTTCGAAATCTGTTGGCCTTTCAGACCATCTTACAACACGCTCCAGATGCATGCTTCTCTTACTTTTTCCCCATGTAAAGGACAAAAAGCCAAAAGGGGAATTTCATCTAGGTCAATATATTTAAAAAATGAGAATACTGCCTGTTTCATCAATACATTTTTCATATTAATCTGTTTGTCTCTTCAATATTTACACGACATGTTACGGCAGAGGTTTCGTGATTTTTCTTTTTCCGTAGATCAGGACACTTTTTTTTTTCATGTAGAGGCTTGTTAAAGTAAAGAACATTGATGATTTTGAATTAGCAATATTGCACTTTCCTCCTAAAAGAGAGCTGTAGACAGGTGATTGTGCAAAATCGGAGGTTGAGAGTATTTTGAATTGAGCTGGGAAACGCCTAGGAGCTTCCTCTCAGTCATGGGACTTACAGCAGCAAGTTGGGAATGTGTTCCAAGCTTGAAAACATCACATCTGTAGCAATTCCAAATTGTGGGAGAAAGCTATATCTTCTGCTTTGAATAGTTTAGCTTACCAATGTTGATGGGAACCCCTATCGCTTGATTCAAATAATGCTTTGTGAAAGCAGTCAGTGGCTTTAGTCTCTGAACTTCCCAAAGGACATGGTGAGAAACTAGCTAAACACTCAGCCAATATCCATAACACTGAACTTCTCGCTACTTTTACCAAAGAGCTTTCTTCAGTTCTTTTAAACCTGGCCCTGGGAGGAGGAAGTCAACATAAAGAAACTATTACAGCAGCACGTAAAAGGAGAACATGAAATTTTGTTGATGGTAGGCTGGCATCTCGACTGATCCTCCTAATCAATGATTGTCTTTGTCATTGACTTAAAACAATATGTCAAACATTTTTAGAATGAGGTCAACAATGGCACCTTGCATGTCTTAATCTTCAAAGGATTCCCTGTGGTTTAATTTGAAAGTTGGAAACTAGAAAAAGCGAGTATCAGAACTCAATAAAAAAATATATGTCCACTGTAGCATACTTTTTTTTGAAAAATGGTAAGAAGTTTTTTTGAAATATCAGTACATTGAAAGATTGCTAGTTAAAGAACAAGTAGCTTTTTCTGCTAGAAAAATCTGTTGGCCTTTCAGACCTCCTGACAACACTTTCCAGATATATGCTACTTTTACTTTTTCCCAGGTAAAGGCCCAAAAGTCAAAAGCGGATTTTCACCTTGATAAATAGATTTAAAAAAGAGAATACCGATTGTTTCATCAATACATTTTTCATATTAACGTATTGGCCTCTTCAATATGTTTACAACATGTTATGGCAGCGGTTTCACAATTTCTCTTTTTCACTAATCAGGACTTTTTTTTTTCTCTTGTACAGGCTTGGTGAAGTTAATAATATTGTTGATTTTGAAATACTTTGCATTTTCCTCTCAAAAGGGAGCTGTAGAAAGGCGATTGTGCAAAAGTGGAGAGAGAGTAGTCTGAATTGGGTTAGGAAACACCTGGGAGCTTCCTCTCAGTCATTGGACTTACAGTAGCCAGCCGTGAGTCTGTTCCAAGCTTGACAACATCGCATCTGTAGCAATTTCATATTGTGAGGGAGAGCTACATCTTCTGCTTTGAAGAACCAAGCTTACCAAGGTTGATGGGAACCCACTTGCTTGATTCAAGCAATGCTCTGTGAGAGCAGCCAGTGGCTTTAGTCTCAGACCTTCCCCAAGGACATTGTGAGGAGTGACCCAAGCACTCTGCCAGTATCCTCAGCACTGAACTTTCCTCCACGGTTTCAAAACAGCTTTCTGCACTTCTTTTAAACCTCGCCCTGGGAGAGGGAAGTCAACATAAGGAGACTCTTACAAAAGCACGTAGAACGAGAAAATGAATTTTTGTTGACGGTGGACTTGTATCTTGAATGATCCTTCTAATCAATGGCTGCCTGTATCATTGACATAAAAGAATATGCAAAATATTTTCAGAACGAGGTCAACAATGACACCTTGCATTTATTCATCTTCATAGGATTCCTTGTGGACTTATTTGAAGGTTGGAAACTAGAAAAATCGAGCATCAGAACTCTATGAAAAATATCTTTCCACTTTAGCTTACTTTTTGCTTTGAAAAATGGTAAGAATGTATGTTTGAAATATCAGTACATTGAAAGATTGCAAGCCAAAGAACATTGTAGATTTTTATGCTTCGAAATCTGTTGGCCTTTCAGACCATCTTACAACACGCTCCAGATGCATGCTTCTCTTACTTTTTCCCCATGTAAAGGACAAAAAGCCAAAAGGGGAATTTCATCTTGGTCAATATATTTAAAAAATGAGAATACTGCCTGTTTCATCAATACATTTTTCATATTAATCTGTTTGTCTCTTCAATATTTACACGACATGTTACGGCAGAGGTTTCGTGATTTTTCTTTTTCCGTAGATCAGGACACTTTTTTTTTTCATGTAGAGGCTTGTTAAAGTAAAGAACATTGATGATTTTGAATTAGCAATATTGCACTTTCCTCCCAAAAGAGAGCTGTAGACAGGTGATTGTGCAAAATCGGAGGTTGAGAGTATTCTGAATTGAGCTAGGAAACGCCTAGGAGCTTCCTCTCAGTCATGGGACTTACAGCAGCCAGTTGGGAATGTGTTCCAAGCTTGAAAACATCACATCTGTAGCAATTCCAAATTGTGGGAGAAAGCTATATCTTCTGCTTTGAAGAGTTTAGCTTATCAATGTTGATGGGAACCCCTATCGCTTGATTCAAATAATGCTTTGTGAAAGCAGCCAGTGGCTTTAGTCTCTGAACTTCCCAAAGGACATGGTGAGAATCTAGCTAAACGCTCAGCCAATATCCATAACACTGAACTTCTCGCTACTTTTTCCAAAGAGCTTTCTTCAGTTCTTTTAAACCTAGCCCTGGGAGGAGGAAGTCAACATAAAGAAACTATTACAGCAGCACGTAAAAGGAGAACATGAAATTTTGTTGATGGTAGGCTGGAATCTCGACTGATCCTCCTAATCAATGATTGTCTTTGTCATTGACTTAAAACAATA
Source organism: Staurois parvus (assembly GCF_062004578.1). Lineage (NCBI taxonomy): Eukaryota > Metazoa > Chordata > Amphibia > Anura > Ranidae > Staurois > Staurois parvus. Next base: position 109,432 of record NW_028320256.1, read on the forward strand.
TGTCAAACATTTATAGAATGAGGTCAACAATGGCACCTTGCATGTCTTAATCTTCAAAGGATTCCCTGTGGTTTAATTTGAAAGTTGGAAACTAGAAAAAGTGAGTATCAGAACTCAATAAAAAAATATATGTCCACTGTAGCTTACTTTATTTTGAAAAATGGTAAGAAGTTTTTTTGAAATATCAGTACATTGAAAGATTGCTAGTTAAAGAACAAGTAGCTTTTTCTGCTAGAAAAATCTGTTGACCTTTCAGACCTTCTTACAACACTTTCCAGATATATGCTACTTTTACTTTTTCCCAGGTAAAGGCCCAAAAGCCAAAAGCGGATTTTCACCTTGATAAATAGATTTAAAAAAGAGAATACCGATTGTTTCATCAATACATTTTTCATATTAACGTATTGGCCTCTTCAATATATTTACAACATGTTATGGCAGCGGTTTCACAATTTCTCCTTTTCACTAATCAAGACTTTTTTTTTTCTCTTGTACAGGCTTGGTGAAGTTAATAATATTGTTGATTTTGAAATACTTTGCATTTTCCTCTTAAAAGGGAGCTGTAGAAAGGCGATTGTGCAAAAGTGGAGAGAGAGTAGTCTGAATTGGGTTAGGAAACACCTGGGAGCTTCCTCTCAGTCATTGGACTTACAGTAGCCAGCCGTGAGTCTGTTCCAAGCTTGACAACATCGCATCTGTAGCAATTTCATATTGTGAGGGAGAGCTACATCTTCTGCTTTGAAGAACCAAGCTTACCAAGGTTGATGGGAACCCACTTGCTTGATTCAAGCAATGCTCTTTGAGAGCAGCCAGTGGCTTTAGTCTCAGACCTTCCACAAGGACATTGTGAGGAGTGACCCAAGCACTCTGCCAGTATCCTCAGCACTGAACTTTCCTCCACGGTTTCAAAACAGCTTTCTGCACTTCTTTTAAACCTCGCCCTGGGAGAGGGTAGTCAATAGAGATGAGCGAAGTATTCAAAAATTCGATTCGACTGATTCGGCGAATTTGTAGAAAAATTTCGATTCGAGTCGAATATATTCGCTGTGAATTTAACTTAAAAAAGGGTGTTTCTAGGCTTCAGAGAGACTTAATATTAGTGCTGAACACTGTACCTTTAATTTAAATGCCCTTGGAGTCTGCTGGGGAAGAGAAATAATACTGTCAGGCAGTATGACATGCAGATGAGTGCCGTCGATCTTAGAATCACCGCACACTTCACTCATTTGGGCAGTCACGGGGCCAAAACCAGAGTGTGGAGCCACAGTGTGGCGGTGGAGGCAGCAGCAATGGGAGGCCATACAGCACCCTATGACAAAAATGGAAACCACCAGCAGTGTGAGGAGACCTGAAAGTGGCACATGGCAGAGTGTGGCGATAGAGACAGCAGCAATGGGAGGCCGTACAGGGACCCATGACACACTCTGGACCTGGCAGCAGCATGAGGAGGCGGTACAGGGGCCCATGGCAGATTACGGGCCTGGCAGCAGCATGAGGAGTCGGTACGGGGGCCCATGGCAGATTACAGGCCTGGCAGCAGCAATGGGAGGCCGTACAGGGACCCATGACACAATCTGGACCTGGCAGCAGCATGGGGAGGCGGTACAGGGGCCCATGACAGATTACGGGCCTGGCAGCAGCATTTGGAGTCGGTACGGGGGCCCATGACACACTCTGGACCTGGCAGCAGCATGAGGAGGCGGTACAGGGGCGCATGACAGATTACGAGCCTGGCAGCAGCAACTTGGACAGGAGGACGTTCAGTTTCTGCACCGTCTGGTGCGTGCTCGCAAACTGTTGTCTCTTGGAAACGGATTCCAAGAAAGACTGCTGACGGAATCCGTGAAGAGGAGTAGCAGGAGAAGGAGCATCTGAACGAGCGGAATATGCCAACAAGCGACAACAGGGGCCCATGGCAGATTAGGGGCCTGGCAGCAGCTATGGGAGGCCCGTAATCTGCCAGCACCCTATGACAAAAAATGGAACCCACCAGCAGTGTGAGGAGACCTGAAAGTGGCACATGGCAGAGTGTGGCGATGGAGACAGCAGCAATGGGAGGCCGTACAGGGACCCATGACACACTCTGGACCTGGCAGCAGCATGAGGAGGCGGTATATAGGGGCCTATGGCAGATTAGGGGCCTGGCAGCAGCTATGGGAGGCCCGTAATCTGCCAGCACCCTATGTCAAAAAATTCTACACACCAGCAGTGTGTGAGGAGACCTGAAAGTGGCACATGGCAGAGTGTGGCGATGGAGACAGCAGCAATGGGAGGCCGTACAGGGACCCATGAGAGACTCTGGACTTGGCAGCAGCATGAGGAGGCGGTATAGGGGCCCATGGCAGATTAGGGGCCTGGCAGCAGCTATGGGAGGCCCGTAATCTGCCAGCACCCTATGTCAAAAAATGGAACACACCAGCAGTGTGAGGAGACCTGAAAGTGGCACATGGCAGAGTGTGGCGATGGAGACAGCAGCAATGGGAGGCCGTACAGGGACCCATGAGAGACTCTGGACCTGGCAGCAGCATGAGGAAGCGGTATATAGGGGCCTATGGCAGATTAGGGGCCTGGCAGCAGCTATAGGAGGCCCATAATCTGCCAGCACCCTATGTCAAAAAATTCAACACACCAGCAGTGTGAGGAGACCTGAAAGTGGCACATGGCATGAGACACTGTGGACCTGGCAGCAGCATGAGGAGGCGGTATATAGGGGCCCATGGCAGATTAGGGGCCTGGCAGCAGCTATGGGAGGCCCGTAATCTGCCAGCACCCTATGTCAAAAAATTCAACACACCAGCAGTGTGTGAGGAGACCTGAAAGTGGCACATGGCAGAGTGTGGCGATGGAGACAGCAGCAATGGGAGGCCGTACAGGGACCCATGACAGACTCTGGACCTGGCAGCAGCATGAGGAGGCGGTATATAGGGGCCCATGGCAGATTAGGGGCCTGGCAGCAGCAATGGGAGGCGCGTAATCTGCCAGCACCCTATGTCAAAAAATTCTACACACCAGCAGTGTGTGAGGAGACCTGAAAGTGGCACATGGCAGAGTGTGGCGATGGAGACAGCAGCAATGGGAGGCCGTACAGGGACCCATGACAGACTCTGGACCTGGCAGCAGCATGAGGAGGCGGTATATAGGGGCCTATGGCAGATTAGGGGCCTGGCAGCAGCTATGGGAGGCCCTTAATCTGCCAGCACCCTATGTCAAAAAATTCTACACACCAGCAGTGTGTGAGGAGACCTGAAAGTGGCACATGGCAGAGTGTGGCGATGGAGACAGCAGCAATGGGAGGCCGTACAGGGACCCATGAGAGACTCTGGACCTGGCAGCAGCATGAGGAGGCGGTATATAGGGGCCTATGGCAGATTAGGGGCCTGGCAGCAGCTATAGGAGGCCCATAATCTGCCAGCACCCTATGTCAAAAAATTCAACACACCAGCAGTGTGAGGAGACCTGAAAGTGGCACATGGCATGAGACACTGTGGACCTGGCAGCAGCATGAGGAGGCGGTATATAGGGGCCCATGGCAGATTAGGGGCCTGGCAGCAGCTATGGGAGGCCCATAATCTGCCAGCACCCTATGTCAAAAAATTCAACACACCAGCAGTGTGTGAGGAGTCCTGAAAGTGGCACATGGCAGAGTGTGGTGATGGAGACAGCAGCAATGGGAGGCCGTACAGGGACCCATGACAGACTCTGGACCTGGCAGCAGCATGAGGAGGCGGTATATAGGGGCCCATGGCAGATTAGGGGCCTGGCAGCAGCTATAGGAGGCCCATAATCTGCCAGCACCCTATGTCAAAAAATTCTACACACCAGCAGTGTGTGAGGAGACCTGAAAGTGGCACATGGCAGAGTGTGGCGATGGAGACAGCAGCAATGGGAGGCCGTACAGGGACCCATGAGAGACTGTGGACCTGGCAGCAGCATGAGGAAGCGGTATATAGGGGCCTATGGCAGATTAGGGGCCTGGCAGCAGCTATAGGAGGCCCATAATCTGCCAGCACCCTATGTCAAAAAATTCTACACACCAGCAGTGTGTGAGGAGACCTGAAAGTGGCACATGGCAGAGTGTGGCGATGGAGACAGCAGCAATGGGAGGCCGTACAGGGACCCATGAGAGACTCTGGACCTGGCAGCAGCATGAGGAAGCGGTATATAGGGGCCTATGGCAGATTAGGGGCCTGGCAACAGCTATGGGAGGCCCGTAATCTGCCAGCACCCTATGTCAAAAAATTCTACACACCAGCAGTGTGTGAGACCTGAAAGTGGCACATGGCATGAGACACTGTGGACCTGGCAGCAGCATGAGGAGGCGGTATATAGGGGCCCATGGCAGATTAGGGGCCTGGCAGCAGCTATAGGAGGCCCGTAATCTGCCAGCACCCTATGTCAAAAAATTCTACACACCAGCAGTGTGTGAGGAGACCTGAAAGTGGCACATGGCAGAGTGTGGCGATGGAGACAGCAGCAATGGGAGGCCGTACAGGGACCCATGAGAGACTCTGGACCTGGCAGCAGCATGAGGAAGCGGTATATAGGGGCCTATGGCAGATTAGGGGCCTGGCAGCAGCTATAGGAGGCCCATAATCTGCCAGCACCCTATGTCAAAAAATTCTACACACCAGCAGTGTGTGAGGAGACCTGAAAGTGGCACATGGCAGAGTGTGGCGATGGAGACAGCAGCAATGGGAGGCCGTACAGGGACCCATGAGAGACTCTGGACCTGGCAGCAGCATGAGGAAGCGGTATATAGGGGCCTATGGCAGATTAGGGGCCTGGCAGCAGCTATAGGAGGCCCATAATCTGCCAGCACCCTATGTCAAAAAATTCTACACACCAGCAGTGTGTGAGGAGACCTGAAAGTGGCACATGGCATAGTGTGGCGATGGAGACAGCAGCAATGGGAGGCCGTACAGGGACCCATGACAGACTCTGGACCTGGCAGCAGCATGAGGAAGCGGTATATAGGGGCCTATGGCAGATTAGGGGCCTGGCAGCAGCTATAGGAGGCCCATAATCTGCCAGCACCCTATGTCAAAAAATTCAACACACCAGCAGTGTGAGGAGACCTGTAAGTGGCACATGGCATGAGACACTGTGGACCTGGCAGCAGCATGAGGAGGCGGTATATAGGGGCCCATGGCAGATTAGGGGCCTGGCAGCAGCTATAGGAGGCCCGTAATCTGCCAGCACCCTATGTCAAAAAATTCTACACACCAGCAGTGTGTGAGGAGACCTCAAAGTGGCACATGGCAGAGTGTGGCGATGGAGACAGCAGCAATGGGAGGCCGTACAGGGACCCATGAGAGACTCTGGACCTGGCAGCAGCATGAGGAAGCGGTATATAGGGGCCTATGGCAGATTAGGGGCCTGGCAGCAGCTATAGGAGGCCCGTAATCTGCCAGCACCCTATGTCAAAAAATTCTACACACCAGCAGTGTGTGAGGAGACCTGAAAGTGGCACATGGCATGAGACACTGTGGACCTGGCAGCAGCATGAGGAGGCGGTATATAGGGGCCCATGGCAGATTAGGGGCCTGGCAGCAGCTATGGGAGGCCCATAATCTGCCAGCACCCTATGTCAAAAAATTCTACACACCAGCAGTGTGTGAGGAGACCTGAAAGTGGCACATGGCAGAGTGTGGCGATGGAGACAGCAGCAATGGGAGGCCGTACAGGGACCCATGAGAGACTCTGGACCTGGCAGCAGCATGAGGAGGCGGTATATAGGGGCCTATGGCAGATTAGGGGCCTGGCAGCAGCTATGGGAGGCCCGTAATCTGCCAGCACCCTATGTCAAAAAATTCTACACACCAGCAGTGTGTGAGGAGACCTCAAAGTGGCACATGTTTGAGGCATGATTCATGGCGGATTTAGTCAGTTGTGTCAGGAACTGGTGGTTTGAAATCCAGACTAATCCACGCCTGATTCATTTTCACAAACGTGAGTCTCTCCACACTTTGGGTGGACAGTCGTGTCCTCCGCGGAGTTACAATACCTCCTGCCGCACTAAACACGCGCTCCGATGCCACGCTACTGGCCGGGCATGACAGCCTTTCAAGGGCAAATTCAGCTAGTTGGGGCCAAAGGTCAAGTTTCGTTGCCCAGTAGTCAAGGGGATTGTCTACCTCGGTTGGCAGGGTGCTGTCCAAGTAGGCCCAAGCCTGTTGTTTGAGGTCCTGCTCCAGGTCCACCTGATGCTGCTGCTGCTGCTGCGGCTGGTTAGTAGTTTCCTCACTGCGCTGGTGAAGAAAGCTACTCATCATCGACTGCAGACTGAGGCAGCTGCTGCTGGTGGAGCTGCCACTGCTCCTACCACCCCACCCCTCCCCTGCTGCCATGGCAGCGGAACGCGAGCGCACAGGGCCCACAGTGTCTGAGGATGGACGTTGGCGCACAAAGGCAGAGACCAACTGACTACATAGGTGGTTTTTATAGTACGTTATTTTGGCCTCCCTCTCAGCAGGTGTGAAAAAGGCCACCATTTTGGAACGGTAGCGAGGGTCCAACAAGGTGGACAGCCAAAAGTCATCCCTCTGTCTGATGGTTATTATTCGGCTGTCACTACGCAAGCAACCGAGCATGCTATGGGCCATTTGTGCCAAGGAATGCGAGGGACTCCCTGCCTCCATCTCCACAGCATACTGCCACGGTGCGTCTGGGTCCTCTGTCTCCTCCTCCTCCTCCTCTACCAGATGCTCCTGCTCCTCCACTCCTGTCCGCTGAGTGGAAAAACCACCCATTTCACTCAATAATTCCTGAGCACAAATGTCCTCCTCTACCTCCTCCTCTTCTTCCTGTCCTGCCCCCACAGGGGTCATGTGGCGTTGAGATCTGTGCGCCACGTCTACCGCACCCTGACCAGCCATTGTTAACAGCATTTGTTCAAGGACGTGCAACAGAGGAATGACATCGTTCATCCCATAGTCCTGCCGACTCACAAATAGCGTGGCCTCCTCAAAGGGCCTGAGCAAGCGGCAGGTGTCACGCATGAGCTGCCAATGGCTGACATCGAAGTTACACAGGGAGTACCTTTATCCGCTTGTAACATCAGGAAATCGGTGATGGCCTTTCGCTGTTCGTAAAGGCGGTCTAACATGTGTAGGGTTGAATTCCACCTTGTTGCAACGTCGCAGATCAGGCGATGCTGTGGAATTCCGTTCTGCCGCTGCAGCTCAAGGAGGGTGTGCTTTGCGGTGTAGGAATGGCTGAAATGCATGCAAAGTTTACGTGACATTTTAAGGATGTCTTGCAGTGGGATGGTGGATTTTAAGAACCGCTTGACAACCAGATTGAACACGTGAGCCATGCATGGCGCATGGCACAACCTTCCTTGACGCAGAGCAGACACCATGTTCTTTCCGTTGTCGGTCAACATGGTTCCGATTTTCAGTTTGCGCGGAGACAGCCATCTGTCGATTTCTCTGTTCATTACACTCAGAAGTTCCTCCCCTGTGTGACTACGTTCGCCAAGGCATACCAGGTGCAGAACAGCGTGACACCGTTGCGCCCTGCACATGTGATATGCCGGTCGGGTAATGGGACTTGGCACGGGGGTGGCGGCTGAGGACACGGCGGAAGAAGAGGTGGTAGAGGCGGACATCTTTGCCGGACCAAGGACGTGCAAACGTGGAGGCAAAAGCGGCGTGACCTGTCCAAGTTGCTGGTGCGGCTGTGACGGCACCACGTTCACCCAGTGGGCCGTAAATGACATGTACTGTCCCTGACCATAGTTACAGCTCCACACGTCGGCGCTGCCGTGCACTTTGGCAGAGACCGACATGCTCAAAGACTGGCCCACCATGTCTTCTACATGTGAATGCAGGGCTGGCACTGCCTTTTTGGCGAAGAAATGACGGCTTGGACCTCTCCACCGCGGCGCGGCACAAGCCATCATTTCTCTGAAAGGTGCTGAGTCCACCACTTGGAAAGGGAGGGACTGCAGCACCAGCAACTTGGACAGGAGGACGTTCAGCTTTTGCACCGTCGGGTGCGTGCTCGCAAACTGTTGTCTCTTGGAAACGGATTCCAAGAAAGACTGCTGACGGAATCCGTGAAGAGGAGTAGCAGGAGAAGGAGCATCTGAACGAGCGGAAGATGCCAACGAGTGACAACTCCCCTCAGCAGAGGTGTTGGAGCCTTGACTGGCTGATGGAGGGCGATTGACGTCGGGTGACGGAGCAAGTAACGGAGCGGGTGATGGAGCGGGGGCTGGGGCGGGCAGAACCGCCGTATCTTTATCACGGTTTTCCCAGGCCACCAAATGGCGACGCTGCATATGCTGCCGCAACGCTGTAGTCCCAACATGGGCCCCCTGGCCACGCTTGACTTTCTGGCCACATAGTCGACATACGGCTACGTTTACTTCCTCGGGCGGCTTGACGAAAAATTGCCACACCGCCGAGTAGGAAACTTTGCCCCCGATACTCCTCACTGGCTGACTGCTGCTTCCTCCGTGCACACCGGCACCACTACTGGCCGTGGTGGTAGGCTGCAGTGGAGCTGGTGCTCTACTCCGTGGACGTTTGGCTCCACTGACACTGCTGCGACCCTGCTGCTGTCTCCTGGGCAACCCACCGACTGTTTTGCTCGCTGCCAAGCTGCCACCCTCTTCTCCTGATGATGCGGAAGAAATTGCCTGATGACGACGAGGCTGCCAAGTGCGATCAACCTCCTCATCATCAAGTAGGGTCTCCGCCTCACTACTAGCCCCCTCGGCTGCGTCTGGGTCAGGAGACAGACCTGTCTCTAGACCGGCTACCGAGCCACTCTCCTCGCCACTACTTCTTCGCCTGGCTGCTGAAAAGGCGGATGTCTCCCCCCGTTCCTGACCGCCCTCTGTTAGCTCTTCCTCACTGTACAGTGGGGCTGAGCCCACAGCATGCGATACTTCGCTTGGTGAGGGAACACCAAAGGACAGGGGCAGGTAGAGGACACGTGATTTCAGTGGGCTTGGTCCCGGGCCATGCCAACTAACGGTTGTGTCTGACGTACCCACCGACCGTTGGCTGTAGGTGTCAGAGGTGACCTGGGAAGAGGAAGACGACCGAGCCAACCAATCGACGACGGCAGGGTTGTCGGTGGAGACACGACCGCTGGATGACACCGGGAGCACTGGCCTCTGGCTGCGAATAGTGCTGCCTCGACCCCTTCCTCTGCTGCCACGTCTGCTCGCTCCTAAAACATTGACTCCTCTGCCACTCCTCTGCATGTTGTCTGACATACTCTTTAATTAAACGATTATGTGTCCCTGAGTAACAATTCTGTGTCCCTGAGTAACAATTCTGTGTCTGTGCGAGTAACAATTCTGTGGCCCTAAGTAACAGTTCTGTGGCCCTCAGTAACAATTCTGTGTCCCTGATTAACGTTTCTGTGGCCCCAAGTAACAGTTCTGTGGCCCTCAGTAACAATTCTGTGTCTGTGCGAGTAACAATTCTGTGTCTGTGCGAGTAACAATTCTGTGGCCCTAAGTAAAGTTTCTGTGGCCCTAAGTAACAATTCTCTGGCACTCAGTAACAATTCTGTCTGTCCCTGAGTAACAATTCTCTGGCACTCAGTAACAATTCTGTCTGTCCCTGAGTAAAAATTCTGTGGCCCTAAGTAAAGTTTCTGGGGCCCTGAGTAACAATTATCTGGCACTCAGTAACAATTCTGTCTGTCCCTGAGTAACAATTCTCTGGCACTCAGTAACAATTCTGTCTGTCCCTGAGTAAAAATTCTCTGGCCCTAAGTAAAGTTTCTGTGGCCCTGAGTAACAATTCTCTGGCACTCCGTAACAATTCTGTCTGTCCCTGAGTAACAATTCTCTGGCACTCAGTAACAATTCTGTCTGTCCCTGAGTAAAAATTCTGTGGCCCTAATTAAAGTTTCTGTGGCCCTAAGTAACAATTCTCTGGCACTCAGTAACAATTCTGTCTGTCCCTGAGTAACAATTCTCTGGCACTCGGTAACAATTCTGTCTGTCCCTGAGTAACAATTCTCTGGCACTCAGTAACAATTCTGTCTGTCCCTGAGTAAAAATTCTGTGGCCCTAATTAAAGTTTCTGTGGCCCTAAGTAACAATTCTCTGGCACTCAGTAACAATTCTGTCTGTCCCTGAGTAACAATTCTCTGGCACTCCGTAACAATTCTGTCTGTCCCTGAGTAACAATTCTCTGGCACTCAGTAACAATTCTGTCTGTCCCTGAGTAAAAATTCTGTGGCCCTAAGTAAAGTTTCTGTGGCCCTGAGTAACAATTCTCTGGCACTCCGTAACAATTCTGTCTGTCCCTGAGTAACAATTCTCTGGCACTCAGTAACAATTCTGTCTGTCCCTGAGTAAAAATTCTGTGGCCCTAATTAAAGTTTCTGTGGCCCTAAGTAACAATTCTCTGGCACTCAGTAACAATTCTGTCTGTCCCTGAGTAACAATTCTCTGGCACTCGGTAACAATTCTGTCTGTCCCTGAGTAACAATTCTCTGGCACTCAGTAACAATTCTGTCTGTCCCTGAGTAAAAATTCTGTGGCCCTAATTAAAGTTTCTGTGGCCCTAAGTAACAATTCTCTGGCACTCAGTAACAATTCTGTCTGTCCCTGAGTAACAATTCTCTGGCACTCAGTAACAATTCTGTCTGTCCCTGAGTAAAAATTCTGTGGCCCTAAGTAAAGTTTCTGTGGCCCTGAGTAACAATTCTCTGGCACTCCGTAACAATTCTGTCTGTCCCTGAGTATGAATTCCGTGGCCCTAACTAGCGTTTCTTTGTCCCTAAGTAAAGTTTCTGTGGCCCTCAGTAACAGTTCTGTGTCTGTGCGAGTAACAATTCTGTGTCTGTGCGAGTAACAATTCTGTGGCCCTAAGTAAAGTTTCTGTGGCCCTAAGTAACAATTCTCTGGCACTCCGTAACAATTCTGTCTGTCCCTGAGTAACAATTCTCTGGCACTCAGTAACAATTCTGTCTGTCCCTGAGTAAAAATTCTGTGGCCCTAAGTAAAGTTTCTGTGGCCCTGAGTAACAATTCTCTGGCACTCCGTAACAATTCTGTCTGTCCCTGAGTAACAATTCTCTGGCACTCAGTAACAATTCTGTCTGTCCCTGAGTAAAAATTCTGTGGCCCTAAGTAAAGTTTCTGTGGCCCAGAGTAACAATTCTCTGGCACTCCGTAACAATTCTGTCTGTCCCTGAGTATGAATTCTGTGGCCCTAACTAGCGTTTCTTTGTCCCTAAGTAACAGTTCTGTGGCCCTGAGTAACAATTCTGTGTCTGTGCGAGTAACAATTCTGTGGCCCTAAGTAACAGTTCTGTGGCCCTCAGTAACAGTTCTGTGTCTGTGCGAGTAACAATTCTGTGTCTGTGCGAGTAACAATTCTGTGGCCCTAAGTAACAGTTCTGTGGCCTTCAGTAACAATTCTGTGTCTGTGCGAGTAACAATTCTGTGTCTGTGCGAGTAACAATTCTGTGGCCCTAAGTAAAGTTTCTGTGGCCCTAAGTAACAATTCTCTGGCACTCAGTAACAATTCTGTCTGTCCCTGAGTAACAATTCTCTGGCACTCAGTAACAATTCTGTCTGTCCCTGAGTAAAAATTCTGTGGCCCTAAGTAAAGTTTCTGTGGCCCTGAGTAACAATTCTCTGGCACTCCGTAACAATTCTGTCTGTCCCTGAGTAACAATTCTCTGGCACTCAGTAACAATTCTGTCTGTCCCTGAGTAAAAATTCTGTGGCCCTAAGTAAAGTTTCTGTGGCCCAGAGTAACAATTCTCTGGCACTCCGTAACAATTCTGTCTGTCCCTGAGTATGAATTCTGTGGCCCTAACTAGCGTTTCTTTGTCCCTAAGTAACAGTTCTGTGGCCCTGAGTAACAATTCTGTGTCTGTGCGAGTAACAATTCTGTGGCCCTAAGTAACAGTTCTGTGGCCCTCAGTAACAGTTCTGTGTCTGTGCGAGTAACAATTCTGTGTCTGTGCGAGTAACAATTCTGTGGCCCTAAGTAACAGTTCTGTGGCCTTCAGTAACAATTCTGTGTCTGTGCGAGTAACAATTCTGTGTCTGTGCGAGTAACAATTCTGTGGCCCTAAGTAAAGTTTCTGTGGCCCTAAGTAACAATTCTCTGGCACTCAGTAACAATTCTGTCTGTCTCTGAGTAACAATTCTCTGGCACTCAGTAACAATTCTGTCTGTCCCTGAGTAAAAATTCTGTGGCCCTAAGTAAAGTTTCTGTGGCCCTAAGTAACAATTCTCTGGCACTCAGTAACAATTCTGTCTGTCCCTGAGTAACAATTCTCTGGCACTGAGTAACAATTCTGTCTGTCCCTGAGTAAAAATTCTGTGGCCCTAATTAAAGTTTCTGTGGCCCTAAGTAACAATTCTCTGGCACTCAGTAATAATTCTGTCTGTCCCTGAGTAACAATTCTCTGGCACTCAGTAACAATTCTGTCTGTCCCTGAGTAACAATTCTGTGGCCCTAATAACGTTTCTGTGGCCCTAAGTAACAATTCTCTGGCACTGAGTAACAATTCTGTCTGTCCCTGATTATGAATTCTGTGGCCCTAACTAGCGTTTCTTTGTCCCTAAATAACGATTCTGTGGCCCTCATTAACAAGTCTGTGTCCCTGAGTAATGGTTCTCTGTCCCTAAGTAACTTTTCTCTGTCCCCAATTATCGTTTCTGTGGCCCAAACTCTGTCCCTGTCCCTAGTACAGAGCGGTCTGCCTCTGTTCAATAACTGCAGGCAAATGAAGAATTCCAAAATGGCCGCTATTTATAGCTCGACCATTACACAGTGCTGGCTGGCTGGCTGCTGATAGGCTGATGCGATCACATGTAGTTGAGGAATGCATTATGGGTCAGCGCGCCTTGTCTGCGCGCCTTCCCAGACATCCCCGCTCCGTCGCCGCACATGTCAGCCGCCATTTTCTGAAAAATTTCGATTCGCGCGTCCGAATTAGGCTATTTTTCGGATTCGGCACGAATCGAAATTTTTCCGATATTTGACTCGAATTCCACTTCGGATACTTCGATTCGCTCATCTCTAGTAGTCAACATAAGGAGACTCTTACAAAAGCACATAGAACGAGAAAATGAATTTTTGTTGACGGTGGACTTGTATCTTGAATGATCCTCCTAATCAATGGCTGCCTGTATCATTGACATAAAAGAATATGCAAAATATTTTCAGAACGAGGTCAACAATGACACCTTGCCTTTATTCATCTTCATATGATTCCTTGTGGACTTATTTGAAGGTTGGAAACTAGAAAAATCGAGCATCAGAACTCTATGAAAAATATCTTTCCACTTTAGCTTACTTTTTGCTTTGAAAAATGGTAAGAATGTATGTTTGAAATATCAGTACATTGAAAGATTGCAAGCCAAAGAACATTGTAGATTTTTATGCTTCGAAATCTGTTGGCCTTTCAGACCATCTTACTACACCTTCCAGATGCATGCTTCTCTTACTTTTTCCCCATGTAAAGGACAAAAAGCCAAAAGGGGAATTTCATCTTGGTCAATATATTTAAAAAATGAGAATACTGCCTGTTTCATCAATACATTTTTCATATTAATCTGTTTGTCTCTTCCATATTTACACAACATGTTACGGCAGAGGTTTCGTGATTTTTCTTTTTCCGTAGATCAGGACACTTTTTTTTTTCATGTAGAGGCTTCTTAAAGTAAAGAACATTGATGATTTTGAAATAGCAATATTGCACTTTCCTCCCAAAAGAGAGCTGTAGATAGATGATTGTGCAAAATCGGAGGTTGAGAGTATTCTGAATTGAGATAGAAAACACCTAGGAGCTTCCTCTCAGTCATGGGACTTACAGCAGCCAGTTGGGAATGTGTTCCAAGCTTGAAAACATCACATCTGTAGCAATTCCAAATTGTGGGAGAAAGCTATATCTTCTGCTTTGAAAAGTTTAGCTTACCAATGTTGATGGGAACCCCTATCGCTTGATTCAAATAATGCTTTGTGAAAGCAGCCAGTGGCTTTAGTCTCTGAACTTCCCAAAGGACATGGTGAGAATCTAGCTAAACGCTCAGCCAATATCCATAACACTGAACTTCTCGCTACTTTTTCCAAAGAGCTTTCTTCAGTTCTTTTAAACCTGGCCCTGGGAGGAGGAAGTCAACATAAAGAAACTATTACAGCAGAACGTAAAAGGAGAACATGAAATTTTGTTGATGGTAGGCTGGCATCTCGACTGATCCTCCTAATCAATGATTGTCTTTGTCATTGACATAAAACAATATGTCAAACATTTTTAGAATGAGGTCAACAATGGCACCTTGCATGTCTTAATCTTCAAAGGATTCCCTGTGGTTTAATTTGAAAGTTGGAAACTAGAAAAAGTGAGCATCAGAACTCAATAAAAAAATATATGTCCCCTGTAGCTTACTTTTTTTTGAAAAATGGTAAGAAGTTTTTTTGAAATATCAGTACATTGAAAGATTGCTAGTTAAAGAACAAGTAGCTTTTTCTGCTAGAAAAATCTGTTGGCCTTTCAGACCTTCTGACAAAACTTTCCAGATATATGCTACTTTTACTTTTTCCCAGGTAAAGGCCCAAAAGCCAAAAGTGGATTTTCACCTTGATAAATAGATTTAAAAAAGAGAATACCGATTGTTTCATCAATACATTTTTCATATTAACGTATTGGCCTCTTCAATATATTTACGACATGTTATGGCAGCGGTTTCACAATTTCTCTTTTTAACTAATCAGGACTTTTTTTTTTCTCTTGTACAGGCTTGGTGAAGTTAATAATATTGTTGATTTTGAAATACTTTGCATTTTCCTCTCAAAAGGGAGCTATAGAAAGGCGATTGTGCAAAAGTGGAGAGAGAGTAGTCTGAATTGGGTTAGGAAACACCTGGGAGCTTCCTCTCAGTCATTGGACTTACAGTAGCCAGCCGTGAGTCTGTTCCAAGCTTGACAACATCGCATCTGTAGCAATTTCATATTGTGAGGGAGAGCTACATCTTCTGCTTTGAAGAACCAAGCTTACCAAGGTTGATGGGAACCCACTTGCTTTATTCAAGCAATGCTCTGTGAGAGCAGCCAGTGGCTTTAGTCTCAGACCTTCCCCAAGGACATTGTGAGGAGTGACCCAAGCACTCTGCCAGTATCCTCAGCACTGAACTTTCCTCCACGGTTTCAAAACAGCTTTCTGCACTTCTTTTAAACCTCGCCCTGGGAGAGGGTAGTCAACATAAGGAGACTCTTACAAAAGCACATAGAACGAGAAAATGAATTTTTGTTGACGGTGGACTTGTATCTTGAATGATCCTCCTAATCAATGGCTGCCTGTATCATTGACATAAAAGAATATGCAAAATATTTTCAGAACGAGGTCAACAATGACACCTTGCATTTATTCATCTTCATAGGATTCCTTGTGGACTTATTTGAAGGTTGGAAACTAGAAAAATTGAGCATCAGAACTCTATGAAAAATATCTTTCCACTTTAGCTTACTTTTTGCTTTGAAAAATGGTAAGAATGTATGTTTGAAATATCAGTACATTGAAAGATTGCAAGCCAAAGAACATTGTAGATTTTTATGCTTCGAAATCTGTTGGCCTTTCAGACCATCTTACTACACCTTCCAGATGCATGCTTCTCTTACTTTTTCCCCATGTAAAGGACAAAAAGCCAAAAGGGGAATTTCATCTTGGTCAATATATTTAAAAAATGAGAATACTGCCTGTTTCATCAATACATTTTTCATATTAATCTGTTTGTCTCTTCCATATTTACACGACATATTACGGCAGAGGTTTCGTGATTTTTCTTTTTCCGTAGATCAGGACACCTTTTTTTTTCATGTAGAGGCTTGTTAAAGTAAAGAACATTGATGATTTTGAAATAGCAATATTGCACTTTCCTCCCAAAAGAAAGCTGTAGATAGGTGATTGTGCAAAATCGGAGGTTGAGAGTATTCTGAATTGAGCTAGGAAACACCTAGGAGCTTCCTCTGAGTCATGGGACTTACAGCAGCCAGTTGGGAATGTGTTCCAAGCTTGAAAACATCACATCTGTAGCAATTCCAAATTGTGGGAGAAAGCTATATCTTCTGCTTTGAAGAGTTTAGCTTACCAATGTTGATGGGAACCCCTATCGCTTGATTCAAATAATGCTTTGTGAAAGCAGCCAGTGGCTTTAGTCTCTGAACTTCCCAAAGGACATGGTGAGAATCTAGCTAACCGCTCAGCCAATATCCATAACACTGAACTTCTCACTACTTTTTCCAAAGAGATTTCTTCAGTTCTTTTAAACCTGGCCCTGGGAGGAGGAAGTCAACATAAAGAGACTATTACAGCAGCACGTAAAAGGAGAAAATGAAATTTTGTTGATGGTAGGCTGGCATCTCGACTGATCCTCCTAATCAATGACTGTCTTTGTCATTGACTTAAAACAATATGTCAAACATTTTTAGAATGAGGTCAACAAAGGCACCTTGCATGTCTTAATCTTCAAAGGATTCCCTGTGGTTTAATTTGAAAGTTGGAAACTAGAAAAAGTGAGCATCAGAACTCAATAAAAAAATATATGTCCACTGTAGCTTACTTTTTTTTGAAAAATGGTAAGAAGTTTTTTTGAAATATCAGTACATTGAAAGATTGCTAGTTAAAGAACAAGTAGCTTTTTCTGCTAGAAAAATCTGTTGGCCTTTCAGACCTTCTGACAACACTTTCCAGATATATGCTACTTTTACTTTTTCCCAGGTAAAGGCCCAAAAGCCAAAAGCGGATTTTCACCTTGATAAATAGATTTAAAAAAGAGAATACCGATTGTTTCATCAATACATTTTTCATATTAACGTATTGGCCTCTTCAATATATTTACAACATGTTATGGCAGCGGTTTCACAATTTCTCCTTTTCACTAATCAGGACTTTTTTTTTCTCTTGTACAGGCTTGGTGAAGTTAATAATATTGTTGATTTTGAAATACTTTGCATTTTCCTCTCAAAAGGGAGCTGTAGAAAGGAGATTGTGCAAAAGTGGAGAGAGAGTAGTCTGAATTGGGTTAGGAAACACCTGGGAGCTTCCTCTCAGTCATTGGACTTACAGTAGCCAGCCGTGAGTCTGTTCCAAGCTTGACAACATCGCATCTGTAGCAATTTCATATTGTGAGGGAGAGCTACATCTTCTGCTTTGAAGAACCAAGCTTACCAAGGTTGATGGGAACCCACTTGCTTGATTCAAGCAATGCTCTGTGAGAGCAGCCAGTGGCTTTAGTCTCAGACCTTCCCCAAGGACATTGTGAGGAGTGACCCAAGCACTCTGCCAGTATCCTCAGCACTGAACTTTCCTCCACGGTTTCAAAACAGCTTTCTGCACTTCTTTTAAACCTCGCCCTGGGAGAGGGTAGTCAACATAAGGAGACTCTTACAAAAGCACATAGAACGAGAAAATGAATTTTTGTTGACGGTGGACTTGTATCTTGAATGATCCTCCTAATCAATGGCTGCCTGTATCATTGACATAAAAGAATATGCAAAATATTTTCAGAACGAGGTCAACAATGACACCTTGCATTTATTCATCTTCATAGGATTCCTTGTGGACTTATTTGAAGGTTGGAAACTAGAAAAATCGAGCATCAGAACTCAATGAAAAATATCTTTCCACTTTAGCTTACTTTTTGCTTTGAAAAATGGTAAGAATGTATGTTTGAAATATCAGTACATTGAAAGATTGCAAGCCAAAGAACATTGTAGATTTTTATGCTTCGAAATCTGTTGGCCTTTCAGACCATCTTACTACACCTTCCAGATGCATGCTTCTCTTACTTTTCCCCATGTAAAGGACAAAAAGCCAAAAGGGGAATTTCATCTTGGTCTATATATTTAAAAAATTAGAATACTGCCTGTTTCATCAATACATTTTTCATATTAATCTGTTTGTCTCTTCAATATTTACACGACATGTTACGGCAGAGGTTTCGTAATTTTTCTTTTTCAGTAGATCAGGACACTTTTTTTTTTCATGTAGAGGCTTGTTAAAGTAAAGAACATTGATGATTTTGAATTAGCAATATTGCACTTTCCTCCCAAAAGAGAGCTGTAGACAGGTGATTGTGCAAAATCGGAGGTTGAGAGTATTCTGAATTGAGCTAGGAAACGCCTAGGAGCTTCCTCTCAGTCATGGGACTTACAGCAGCCAGTTGGGAATGTGTTCCAAGCTTGAAAACATCACATCTGTAGCAATTCCAAATTGTGGGAGAAAGCTATATCTTCTGCTTTGAAGAGTTTAGCTTACCAATGTTGATGGGAACCCCTATCGCTTGATTCAAACAATGCTTTGTGAAAGCAGCCAGTGGCTTTAGTCTCTGAACTTCCCAAAGGACATGGTGAGAAACTAGCTAAACACTCAGCCAATATCCATAACACTGAACTTCTCGCTACTTTTTCCAAAGAGCTTTCTTCAGTTCTTTTAAACCTAGCCCTGGGAGGAGGAAGTCAACATAAAGAAACTATTACAGCAGCACGTAAAAGGAGAACATGAAATTTTGTCGATGGTAGGCTGGAATCTCGACTGATCCTCCTAATCAATGATTGTCTTTGTCATTGACTTAAAACAATATGTCAAACATTTTTAGAATGAGGTCAACAATGGCACCTTGCATGTCTTAATCTTCAAAGGATTCCCTGTGGTTTAATTTGAAAGTTGGAAACTAGAAAAAGTGAGTATCAGAACTCAATAAAAAAATATATGTCCACTGTAGCTTACTTTTTTTTGAAAAATGGTAAGAAGTTTTTTTGAAATATCAGTACATTGAAAGATTGCTAGTTAAAGAACAAGTAGCTTTTTCTGCTAGAAAAATCTGTTGACCTTTCAGACCTTCTGACAACACTTTCCAGATATATGCTACTTTTACTTTTTCCCAGGTAAAGGCCCAAAAGCCAAAAGCGGATTTTCACCTTGATAAATAGATTTAAAAAAGAGAATACCGATTGTTTCATCAATACATTTTTCATATTAACGTATTGGCCTCTTCAATATATTTACAACATGTTATGGCAGCGGTTTCACAATTTCTCCTTTTCACTAATCAAGACTTTTTTTTTTCTCTTGTACAGGCTTGGTGAAGTTAATAATATTGTTGATTTTGAAATACTTTGCATTTTCCTCTCAAAAGGGAGCTGTAGAAAGGCGATTGTGCAAAAGTGGAGAGAGAGTAGTCTGAATTGGGTTAGGAAACACCTGGGAGCTTCCTCTCAGTCATTGGACTTACAGTAGCCAGCCGTGAGTCTGTTCCAAGCTTGACAACATCGCATCTGTAGCAATTTCATATTGTGAGGGAGAGCTACATCTTCTGCTTTGAAGAACCAAGCTTACCAAGGTTGATGGGAACCCACTTGCTTGATTCAAGCAATGCTCTGTGAGAGCAGCCAGTGGCTTTAGTCTCAGACCTTCCACAAGGACATTGTGAGGAGTGACCCAAGCACTCTGCCAGTATCCTCAGCACTGAACTTTCCTCCACGGTTTCAAAACAGCTTTCTGCACTTCTTTTAAACCTCGCCCTGGGAGAGGGTAGTCAACATAAGGAGACTCTTACAAAAGCACATAGAACGAGAAAATGAATTTTTGTTGACGGTGGACTTGTATCTTGAATGATCCTCCTAATCAATGGCTGCCTGTATCATTGACATAAAAGAATATGCAAAATATTTTCAGAACGAGGTCAACAATGACACCTTGCATTTATTCATCTTCATAGGATTCCTTGTGGACTTATTTGAAGGTTGGAAACTAGAAAAATCGAGCATCAGAACTCTATGAAAAATATCTTTCCACTTTAGCTACTTTTTGCTTTGAAAAATGGTAAGAATGTATGTTTGAAATATCAGTACATTGAAAGATTGCAAGCCAAAAAACATTGTAGATTTTTATGCTTCGAAATCTGTTGGCCTTTCAGACCATCTTACTACACCTTCCAGATGCATGCTTCTCTTACTTTTTCCCCATGTAAAGGACAAAAAGCCAAAAGGGGAATTTCATCTTGGTCAATATATTTAAAAAATGAGAATACTGCCTGTTTCATCAATACATTTTTCATATTAATCTGTTTGTCTCTTCCATATTTACACGACATGTTACGGCAGAGGTTTCGTGATTTTTCTTTTTCCGTAGATCAGGACACTTTTTTTTTTCATGTAGAGGCTTGTTAAAGTAAAGAACATTGATGATTTTGAAATAGCAATATTGCACTTTCCTCCCAAAAGAGAGCTGTAGATAAATGATTGTGCAAAATCGGAGGTTGAGAGTATTCTGAATTGAGATAGAAAACACCTAGGAGCTTCCTCTCAGTCATGGGACTTACAGCAGCCAGTTGGGAATGTGTTCCAAGCTTGAAAACATCACATCTGTAGCAATTCCAAATTGTGGGAGAAAGCTATATCTTCTGCTTTAAAAAGTTTAGCTTACCAATGTTGATGGGAACCCCTTTCGCTTGATTCAAATAATGCTTTGTGAAAGCAGCCAGTGGCTTTAGTCTCTGAACTTCCCAAAGGACATGGTGAGAAACTAGCTAAACACTCAGCCAATATCCATAACACTGAACTTCTCGCTACTTTTACCAAAGAGCTTTCTTCAGTTCTTTTAAACCTGGCCCTGGGAGGAGGAAGTCAACATAAAGAAACTATTACAGCAGCACGTAAAAGGAGAACATGAAATTTTGTTGATGGTAGGCTGGAATCTCGACTGATCCTCCTAATCAATGATTGTCTTTGTCATTGACTTAAAACAATATGTCAAACATTTTTAGAATGAGGTCAACAATGGCACCTTGCATGTCTTAATCTTCAAAGGATTCCCTGTGGTTTAATTTGAAAGTTGGAAACTAGAAAAAGCGAGTATCAGAACTCAATAAAAAAATATATGTCCACTGTAGCTTACTTTTTTTTGAAAAATGGTAAGAAGTTTTTTTGAAATATCAGTATATTGAAAGATTGCTAGTTAAAGAACAAGTAGCTTTTTCTGCTAGAAAAATCTGTTGGCCTTTCAGACCTCCTGACAACACTTTCCAGATATATGCTACTTTTACTTTTTCCCAGGTAAAGGCCCAAAAGTCAAAAGCGGATTTTCACCTTGATAAATAGATTTAAAAAAGAGAATACCGATTGTTTCATCAATACATTTTTCATATTAACGTATTGGCCTCTTCAATATGTTTACAACATGTTATGGCAGCGGTTTTACAATTTCTCTTTTTCACTAATCAGGACTTTTTTTTTTCTCTTGTACAGGCTTGGTGAAGTTAATAATATTGTTGATTTTGAAATACTTTGCATTTTCCTCTCAAAAGGGAGCTGTAGAAAGGCGATTGTGCAAAAGTGGAGAAAGAGTAGTCTGAATTGGGTTAGGAAACACCTGGGAGCTTCCTCTCAGTCATTGGACTTACAGTAGCCAGCCGTGAGTCTGTTCCAAGCTTGACAACATCGCATCTGTAGCAATTTCATATTGTGAGGGAGAGCTACATCTTCTGCTTTGAAGAACCAAGCTTACCAAGGTTGATGGGAACCCACTTGCTTTATTCAAGCAATGCTCTGTGAGAGCAGCCAGTGGCTTTAGTCTCAGACCTTCCCCAAGGACATCGTAAGGAGTGACCCAAGCACTCTGCCAGTATCCTCAGCACTGAACTTTCCTCCACGGTTTCAAAACAGCTTTCTGCACTTCTTTTAAACCTCGCCCTGGGAGAGGGAAGTCAACATAAGGAGACTCTTACAAAAGCACGTAGAACGAGAAAATGAATTTTTGTTGACGGTGGACTTGTATCTTGAATGATCCTCCTAATCAATGGCTGCCTGTATCATTGACATAAAAGAATATGCAAAATATTTTCAGAACGAGGTCAACAATGACACCTTGCATTTATTCATCTTCATAGGATTCCTTGTGGACTTATTTGAAGGTTGGAAACTAGAAAATTCGAGCATCAGAACTCTATGAAAAATATCTTTCCACTTTAGCTTACTTTTTGCTTTGAAAAATGGTAAGAATGTATGTTTGAAATATCAGTACATTGAAAGATTGCAAGCCAAAGAACATTGTAGATTTTTATGCTTCGAAATCTGTTGGCCTTTCAGACCATCTTACTACACGCTCCAGATGCATGCTTCTCTTACTTTTTCCCCATGTAAAGGACAAAAAGCCAAAAGGGGAATTTCATCTTGGTCTATATATTTAAAAAATGAGAATACTGCCTGTTTCATCAATACATTTTTCATATTAATCTGTTTGTCTCTTCAATATTTACACGACATGTTACGGCAGAGGTTTCGTGATTTTTCTTTTTCCGTAGATCAGGACACTTTTTTTTTTCATGTAGAGGCTTGTTAAAGTAAAGAACATTGATGATTTTGAATTAGCAATATTGCACTTTCCTCCCAAAAGAGAGCTGTAGACAGGTGATTGTGCAAAATCGGAGGTTGAGAGTATTCTGAATTGAGCTAGGAAACGCCTAGGAGCTTCCTCTCAGTCATGGGACTTACAGCAGCCAGTTGGGAATGTGTTCCAAGCTTGAAAACATCACATCTGTAGCAATTCCAAATTGTGGGAGAAAGCTATATCTTCTGCTTTGAAGAGTTTAGCTTACCAATGTTGATGGGAACCCCTATCGCTTGATTCAAACAATGCTTTGTGAAAGCAGCCAGTGGCTTTAGTCTCTGAACTTCCCAAAGGACATGGTGAGAAACTAGCTAAACACTCAGCCAATATCCATAACACTGAACTTCTCGCTACTTTTTCCAAAGAGCTTTCTTCAGTTCTTTTAAACCTAGCCCTGGGAGGAGGAAGTCAACATAAAGAAACTATTACAGCAGCACGTAAAAGGAGAACATGAAATTTTGTCGATGGTAGGCTGGAATCTCGACTGATCCTCCTAATCAATGATTGTCTTTGTCATTGTCTTAAAACAATATGTCAAACATTTTTAGAATGAGGTCAACAATGGCACCTTGCATGTCTTAATCTTCAAAGGATTCCCTGTGGTTTAATTTGAAAGTTGGAAACTAGAAAAAGTGAGTATCAGAACTCAATAAAAAAATATATGTCCACTGTAGCTTACTTTTTTTTGAAAAATGGTAAGAAGTTTTTTTGAAATATCAGTACATTGAAAGATTGCTAGTTAAAGAACAAGTAGCTTTTTCTGCTAGAAAAATCTGTTGACCTTTCAGACCTTCTGACAACACTTTCCAGATATATGCTACTTTTACTTTTTCCCAGGTAAAGGCCCAAAAGCCAAAAGCGGATTTTCACCTTGATAAATAGATTTAAAAAAGAGAATACCGATTGTTTCATCAATACATTTTTCATATTAACGTATTGGCCTCTTCAATATATTTACAACATGTTATGGCAGCGGTTTCACAATTTCTCCTTTTCACTAATCAAGACTTTTTTTTTTCTCTTGTACAGGCTTGGTGAAGTTAATAATATTGTTGATTTTGAAATACTTTGCATTTTCCTCTCAAAAGGGAGCTGTAGAAAGGCGATTGTGCAAAAGTGGAGAGAGAGTAGTCTGAATTGGGTTAGGAAACACCTGGGAGCTTCCTCTCAGTCATTGGACTTACAGTAGCCAGCCGTGAGTCTGTTCCAAGCTTGACAACATCGCATCTGTAGCAATTTCATATTGTGAGGGAGAGCTACATCTTCTGCTTTGAAGAACCAAGCTTACCAAGGTTGATGGGAACCCACTTGCTTGATTCAAGCAATGCTCTGTGAGAGCAGCCAGTGGCTTTAGTCTCAGACCTTCCACAAGGACATTGTGAGGAGTGACCCAAGCACTCTGCCAGTATCCTCAGCACTGAACTTTCCTCCACGGTTTCAAAACAGCTTTCTGCACTTCTTTTAAACCTCGCCCTGGGAGAGGGTAGTCAACATAAGGAGACTCTTACAAAAGCACATAGAACGAGAAAATGAATTTTTGTTGACGGTGGACTTGTATCTTGAATGATCCTCCTAATCAATGGCTGCCTGTATCATTGACATAAAAGAATATGCAAAATATTTTCAGAACGAGGTCAACAATGACACCTTGCATTTATTCATCTTCATAGGATTCCTTGTGGACTTATTTGAAGGTTGGAAACTAGAAAAATTGAGCATCAGAACTCTATGAAAAATATCTTTCCACTTTAGCTACTTTTTGCTTTGAAAAATGGTAAGAATGTATGTTTGAAATATCAGTACATTGAAAGATTGCAAGCCAAAGAACATTGTAGATTTTTATGCTTCGAAATCTGTTGGCCTTTCAGACCATCTTACTACACCTTCCAGATGCATGCTTCTCTTACTTTTTCCCCATGTAAAGGACAAAAAGCCAAAAGGGGAATTTCATCTTGGTCTATATATTTAAAAAAAGAGAATACTGCCTGTTTCATCAATACATTTTTCATATTAATCTGTTTGTCTCTTCAATATTTACACGACATGTTACGGCAGAGGTTTCGTGATTTTTCTTTTTCCGTAGATCAGGACACTTTTTTTTTTCATGTAGAGGCTTGTTAAAGTAAAGAACATTGATGATTTTGAAATAGCAATATTGCACTTTCCTCCCAAAAGAGAGCTGTAGATAGATGATTGTGCAAAATCGGAGGTTGAGAGTATTCTGAATTGAGATAGAAAACACCTAGGAGCTTCCTCTCAGTCATGGGACTTACAGCAGCCAGTTGGGAATGTGTTCCAAGCTTGAAAACATCACATCTGTAGCAATTCCAAATTGTGGGAGAAAGCTATATCTTCTGCTTTAAAAAGTTTAGCTTACCAATGTTGATGGGAACCCCTATCGCTTGATTCAAATAATGCTTTGTGAAAGCAGCCAGTGGCTTTAGTCTCTGAACTTCCCAAAGGACATGGTGAGAATCTAGCTAAACGCTCTGCCAATATCCATAACACTGAACTTCTCGCTACTTTTTCCAAAGAGCTTTCTTCAGTTCTTTTAAACCTAGCCCTGGGAGGAGGAAGTCAACATAAAGAAACTATTACAGCAGAACGTAAAAGGAGAACATGAAATTTTGTTGATGGTAGGCTGGCATCTCGACTGATCCTCCTAATCAATGATTGTCTTTGTCATTGACATAAAACAATATGTCAAACATTTTTAGAATGAGGTCAACAATGGCACCTTGCATGTCTTAATCTTCAAAGGATTCCCTGTGGTTTTATTTGAAAGTTGGAAACTAGAAAAAGCGAGTATCAGAACTCAATAAAAAAATATATGTCCCCTGTAGCTTACTTTTTTTTGAAAAATGGTAAGAAGTTTTTTTGAAATATCAGTACATTGAAAGATTGCTAGTTAAAGAACAAGTAGCTTTTTCTGCTAGAAAAGTCTGTTGGCCTTTCAGACCTCCTGACAACACTTTCCAGATATATGCTACTTTTACTTTTTCCCAGGTAAAGGCCCAAAAGTCAAAAGCGGATTTTCACCTTGATAAATAGATTTAAAAAAGAGAATACCGATTGTTTCATCAATACATTTTTCATATTAACGTATTGGCCTCTTCAATATGTTTACAACATGTTATGGCAGTGGTTTCACAATTTCTCTTTTTCACTAATCAGGACTTTTTTTTTTCTCTTGTACAGGCTTGGTGAAATTAATAATATTGTTGATTTTGAAATACTTTGCATTTTCCTCTCAAAAGGGAGCTGTAGAAAGGCGATTGTGCAAAAGTGGAGAGAGAGTAGTCTGAATTGGGTTAGGAAACACCTGGGAGCTTCCTCTCAGTCATTGGACTTACAGTAGCCAGCCGTGAGTCTGTTCCAAGCTTGACAACATCGCATCTGTAGCAATTTCATATTGTGAGGGAGAGCTACATCTTCTGCTTTGAAGAACCAAGCTTACCAAGGTTGATGGGAACCCACTTGCTTGATTCAAGCAATGCTCTGTGAGAGCAGCCAGTGGCTTTAGTCTCAGACCTTCCACAAGGACATTGTGAGGAGTGACCCAAGCACTCTGCCAGTATCCTCAGCACTGAACTTTCCTCCACGGTTTCAAAACAGCTTTCTGCACTTCTTTTAAACCTCGCCCTGGGAGAGGGAAGTCAACATAAGGAGACTCTTACAAAAGCACGTAGAACGAGAAAATGAATTTTTGTTGACGGTGGACTTGTATCTTGAATGATCCTCCTAATCAATGGCTGCCTGTATCATTGACATAAAAGAATACGCAAAATATTTTCAGAACGAGGTCAACAATGACACCTTGCATTTATTCATCTTCATAGGATTCCTTGTGGACTTATTTGAAGGTTGGAAACTAGAAAAATCGAGCATCAGAACTCTATGAAAAATATCTTTCCACTTTAGCTTACTTTTTGCTTTGAAAAATGGTAAGAATGTATCTTTGAAATATCAGTACATTGAAAGATTGCAAGCCAAAGAACATTGTAGATTTTTATGCTTCGAAATCTGTTGGCCTTTCAGACCATCTTACTACACCTTCCAGATGCATGCTTCTCTTACTTTTCCCCATGTAAAGGACAAAAAGCCAAAAGGGGAATTTCATCTTGGTCTATATATTTAAAAAATTAGAATACTGCCTGTTTCATCAATACATTTTTCATATTAATCTGTTTGTCTCTTCAATATTTACACGACATGTTACGGCAGAGGTTTCGTGATTTTTCTTTTTCCGTAGATCAGGACACTTTTTTTTTTCATGTAGAGGCTTGTTAAAGTAAAGAACGTTGATGATTTTGAATTAGCAATATTGCACTTTCCTCCCAAAAGAGAGCTGTAGACAGGTGATTGTGCAAAATCGGAGGTTGAGAGTATTCTGAATTGAGCTAGGAAACGCCTAGGAGCTTCCTCTCAGTCATGGGACTTACAGCAGCCAGTTGGGAATGTGTTCCAAGCTTGAAAACATCACATCTGTAGCAATTCCAAATTGTGGGAGAAAGCTATATCTTCTGCTTTGAAGAGTTTAGCTTACCAATGTTGATGGGAACCCCTATCGCTTGATTCAAACAATGCTTTGTGAAAGCAGCCAGTGGCTTTAGTCTCTGAACTTCCCAAAGGACATGGTGAGAAACTAGCTAAACACTCAGCCAATATCCATAACACTGAACTTCTCGCTACTTTTTCCAAAGAGCTTTCTTCAGTTCTTTTAAACCTAGCCCTGGGAGGAGGAAGTCAACATAAAGAAACTATTACAGCAGCACGTAAAAGGAGAACATGAAATTTTGTCGATGGTAGGCTGGAATCTCGACTGATCCTCCTAATCAATGATTGTCTTTGTCATTGACTTAAAACAATATGTCAAACATTTTTAGAATGAGGTCAACAATGGCACCTTGCATGTCTTAATCTTCAAAGGATTCCCTGTGGTTTAATTTGAAAGTTGGAAACTAGAAAAAGTGAGTATCAGAACTCAATAAAAAAATATATGTCCACTGTAGCTTACTTTTTTTTGAAAAATGGTAAGAAGTTTTTTTGAAATATCAGTACATTGAAAGATTGCTAGTTAAAGAACAAGTAGCTTTTTCTGCTAGAAAAATCTGTTGACCTTTCAGACCTTCTGACAACACTTTCCAGATATATGCTACTTTTACTTTTTCCCAGGTAAAGGCCCAAAAGCCAAAAGCGGATTTTCACCTTGATAAATAGATTTAAAAAAGAGAATACCGATTGTTTCATCAATACATTTTTCATATTAACGTATTGGCCTCTTCAATATGTTTACAACATGTTATGGCAGTGGTTTCACAATTTCTCTTTTTCACTAATCAGGACTTTTTTTTTTCTCTTGTACAGGCTTGGTGAAGTTAATAATATTGTTGATTTTGAAATACTTTGCATTTTCCTCTCAAAAGGGAGCTGTAGAAAGGCGATTGTGCAAAAGTGGAGAGAGAGTAGTCTGAATTGGGTTAGGAAACACCTGGGAGCTTCCTCTCAGTCATTGGACTTACAGTAGCCAGCCGTGAGTCTGTTCCAAGCTTGACAACATCGCATCTGTAGCAATTTCATATTGTGAGGGAGAGCTACATCTTCTGCTTTGAAGAACCAAGCTTACCAAGGTTGATGGGAACCCACTTGCTTGATTCAAGCAATGCTCTGTGAGAGCAGCCAGTGGCTTTAGTCTCAGACCTTCCCCAAGGACATTGTGAGGAGTGACCCAAGCACTCTGCCAGTATCCTCAGCACTGAACTTTCCTCCACGGTTTCAAAACAGCTTTCTGCACTTCTTTTAAACCTCGCCCTGGGAGAGGGTAGTCAACATAAGGAGACTCTTACAAAAGCACATAGAACGAGAAAATGAATTTTTGTTGACGGTGGACTTGTATCTTGAATGATCCTCCTAATCAATGGCTGCCTGTATCATTGACATAAAAGAATATGCAAAATATTTTCAGAACGAGGTCAACAATGACACCTTGCATTTATTCATCTTCATAGGATTCCTTGTGGACTTATTTGAAGGTTGGAAACTAGAAAAATCGAGCATCAGAACTCTATGAAAAATATCTTTCCACTTTAGCTTACTTTTTGCTTTGAAAAATGGTAAGAATGTATGTTTGAAATATCAGTACATTGAAAGATTGCAAGCCAAAGAACATTGTAGATTTTTATGCTTCGAAATCTGTTGGCCTTTCAGACCATCTTACAACACGCTCCAGATGCATGCTTCTCTTACTTTTTCCCTATGTAAAGGACAAAAAGCCAAAAGGGGAATTTCATCTTGGTCAATATATTTAAAAAATGAGAATACTGCCTGTTTCATCAATACATTTTTCATATTAATCTGTTTGTCTCTTCAATATTTACACGACATGTTACGGCAGAGGTTTCGTGATTTTTCTTTTTCCGTAGATCAGGACACTTTTTTTTTTCATGTAGAGGCTTGTTAAAGTAAAGAACATTGATGATTTTGAATTAGCAATATTGCACTTTCCTCCCAAAAGAGAGCTGTAGACAGGTGATTGTGCAAAATCGGAGGTTGAGAGTATTCTGAATTGAGCTAGGAAACGCCTAGGAGCTTCCTCTCAGTCATGGGACTTACAGCAGCAAGTTGGGAATGTGTTCCAAACTTGAAAACATCACATCTGTAGCAATTCCAAATTGTGGGAGAAAACTATATCTTCTGCTTTGAAGAGTTTAGCTTACCAATGTTGATGGGAACCCCTATCGCTTGATTCAAATAATGCTTTGTGAAAGCAGCCAGTGGCTTTAGTCTCTGAACTTCCCAAAGGACATGGTGAGAAACTAGCTAAACACTCAGCCAATATCCATAACACTGAACTTCTCGCTACTTTTACCAAAGAGCTTTCTTCAGTTCTTTTAAACCTGGCCCTGGGAGGAGGAAGTCAACATAAAGAAACTATTACAGCAGCACGTAAGAGGAGAACATGAAATTTTGTTGATGGTAGGCTGGAATCTCGACTGATCCTCCTAATCAATGATTGTCTTTGTCATTGACTTAAAACAATATGTCAAACATTTTTAGAATGAGGTCAACAATGGCACCTTGCATGTCTTAATCTTCAAAGGATTCCCTGTGGTTTAATTTGAAAGTTGGAAACTAGAAAAAGTGAGTATCAGAACTCAATAAAAAAATATATGTCCACTGTAGCTTACTTTTTTTTGAAAAATGGTAAGAAGTTTTTTTGAAATATCAGTACATTGAAAGATTGCTAGTTAAAGAACAAGTAGCTTTTTCTGCTAGAAAAATCTGTTGACCTTTCAGACCTTCTGACAACACTTTCCAGATATATGCTACTTTTACTTTTTCCCAGGTAAAGGCCCAAAAGTCAAAAGCGGATTTTCACCTTGATAAATAGATTTAAAAAAGAGAATACCGATTGTTTCATCAATACATTTTTCATATTAACGTATTGGCCTCTTCAATATGTTTACAACATGTTATGGCAGCGGTTTCACAATTTCTCTTTTTCACTAATCAGGACTTTTTTTTTTCTCTTGTACAGGCTTGGTGAAGTTAATAATATTGTTGATTTTGAAATACTTTGCATTTTCCTCTCAAAAGGGAGCTGTAGAAAGGCGATTGTGCAAAAGTGGAGAGAGAGTAGTCTGAATTGGGTTAGGAAACACCTGGGAGCTTCCTCTCAGTCATTGGACTTACAGTAGCCAGCCGTGAGTCTGTTCCAAGCTTGACAACATCGCATCTGTAGCAATTTCATATTGTGAGGGAGAGCTACATCTTCTGCTTTGAAGAACCAAGCTTACCAAGGTTGATGGGAACCCACTTGCTTTATTCAAGCAATGCTCTGTGAGAGCAGCCAGTGGCTTTAGCCTCAGACCTTCCCCAAGGACATTGTGAGGAGTGACCCAAGCACGCTGCCAGTATCCTCAGCACTGAACTTTCCTCCACGGTTTCAAAACAGCTTTCTGCACTTCTTTTAAACCTCGCCCTGGGAGAGGGAAGTCAACATAAGGAGACTCTTACAAAAGCACGTAGAACGAGAAAATGAATTTTTGTTGACGGTGGACTTGTATCTTGAATGATCCTCCTAATCAATGGCTGCCTGTATCATTGACATAAAAGAATATGCAAAATATTTTCAGAACGAGGTCAACAATGACACCTTGCATTTATTCATCTTCATAGGATTCCTTGTGGACTTATTTGAAGGTTGGAAACTAGAAAATTCGAGCATCAGAACTCTATGAAAAATATCTTTCCACTTTAGCTTACTTTTTGCTTTGAAAAATGGTAAGAATGTATGTTTGAAATATCAGTACATTGAAAGATTGCAAGCCAAAGAACATTGTAGATTTTTATGCTTCGAAATCTGTTGGCCTTTCAGACCATCTTACTACACGCTCCAGATGCATGCTTCTCTTACTTTTTCCCCATGTAAAGGACAAAAAGCCAAAAGGGGAATTTCATCTTGGTCTATATATTTAAAAAATGAGAATACTGCCTGTTTCATCAATACATTTTTCATATTAATCTGTTTGTCTCTTCAATATTTACACGACATGTTACGGCAGAGGTTTCGTGATTTTTCTTTTTCCGTAGATCAGGACACTTTTTTTTTTCATGTAGAGGCTTGTTAAAGTAAAGAACATTGATGATTTTGAATTAGCAATATTGCACTTTCCTCCCAAAAGAGAGCTGTAGACAGGTGATTGTGCAAAATCGGAGGTTGAGAGTATTCTGAATTGAGCTAGGAAACGCCTAGGAGCTTCCTCTCAGTCATGGGACTTACAGCAGCCAGTTGGGAATGTGTTCCAAGCTTGAAAACATCACATCTGTAGCAATTCCAAATTGTGGGAGAAAGCTATATCTTCTGCTTTGAAGAGTTTAGCTTACCAATGTTGATGGGAACCCCTATCGCTTGATTCAAATAATGCTTTGTGAAAGCAGCCAGTGGCTTTAGTCTCTGAACTTCCCAAAGGACATGGTGAGAAACTAGCTAAACACTCAGCCAATATCCATAACACTGAACTTCTCGCTACTTTTTCCAAAGAGCTTTCTTCAGTTCTTTTAAACCTAGCCCTGGGAGGAGGAAGTCAACATAAAGAAACTATTACAGCAGCACGTAAAAGGAGAACATGAAATTTTGTCGATGGTAGGCTGGAATCTCGACTGATCCTCCTAATCAATGATTGTCTTTGTCATTGTCTTAAAACAATATGTCAAACATTTTTAGAATGAGGTCAACAATGGCACCTTGCATGTCTTAATCTTCAAAGGATTCCCTGTGGTTTAATTTGAAAGTTGGAAACTAGAAAAAGTGAGTATCAGAACTCAATAAAAAAATATATGTCCACTGTAGCTTACTTTTTTTTGAAAAATGGTAAGAAGTTTTTTTGAAATATCAGTACATTGAAAGATTGCTAGTTAAAGAACAAGTAGCTTTTTCTGCTAGAAAAATCTGTTGACCTTTCAGACCTTCTGACAACACTTTCCAGATATATGCTACTTTTACTTTTTCCCAGGTAAAGGCCCAAAAGCCAAAAGCGGATTTTCACCTTGATAAATAGATTTAAAAAAGAGAATACCGATTGTTTCATCAATACATTTTTCATATTAACGTATTGGCCTCTTCAATATATTTACAACATGTTATGGCAGCGGTTTCACAATTTCTCCTTTTCACTAATCAAGACTTTTTTTTTTCTCTTGTACAGGCTTGGTGAAGTTAATAATATTGTTGATTTTGAAATACTTTGCATTTTCCTCTCAAAAGGGAGCTGTAGAAAGGCGATTGTGCAAAAGTGGAGAGAGAGTAGTCTGAATTGGGTTAGGAAACACCTGGGAGCTTCCTCTCAGTCATTGGACTTACAGTAGCCAGCCGTGAGTCTGTTCCAAGCTTGACAACATCGCATCTGTAGCAATTTCATATTGTGAGGGAGAGCTACATCTTCTGCTTTGAAGAACCAAGCTTACCAAGGTTGATGGGAACCCACTTGCTTGATTCAAGCAATGCTCTGTGAGAGCAGCCAGTGGCTTTAGTCTCAGACCTTCCACAAGGACATTGTGAGGAGTGACCCAAGCACTCTGTCAGTATCCTCAGCACTGAACTTTCCTCCACGGTTTCAAAACAGCTTTCTGCACTTCTTTTAAACCTCGCCCTGGGAGAGGGTAGTCAACATAAGGAGACTCTTACAAAAGCACATAGAACGAGAAAATGAATTTTTGTTGACGGTGGACTTGTATCTTGAATGATCCTCCTAATCAATGGCTGCCTGTATCATTGACATAAAAGAATATGCAAAATATTTTCAGAACGAGGTCAACAATGACACCTTGCATTTATTCATCTTCATAGGATTCCTTGTGGACTTATTTGAAGGTTGGAAACTAGAAAAATCGAGCATCAGAACTCTATGAAAAATATCTTTCCACTTTAGCTACTTTTTGCTTTGAAAAATGGTAAGAATGTATGTTTGAAATATCAGTACATTGAAAGATTGCAAGCCAAAGAACATTGTAGATTTTTATGCTTCGAAATCTGTTGGCCTTTCAGACCATCTTACTACACCTTCCAGATGCATGCTTCTCTTACTTTTTCCCCATGTAAAGGACAAAAAGCCAAAAGGGGAATTTCATCTTGGTCTATATATTTAAAAAAAGAGAATACTGCCTGTTTCATCAATACATTTTTCATATTAATCTGTTTGTCTCTTCAATATTTACACGACATGTTACGGCAGAGGTTTCGTGATTTTTCTTTTTCCGTAGATCAGGACACTTTTTTTTTTCATGTAGAGGCTTGTTAAAGTAAAGAACATTGATGATTTTGAAATAGCAATATTGCACTTTCCTCCCAAAAGAGAGCTGTAGATAGATGATTGTGCAAAATCGGAGGTTGAGAGTATTCTGAATTGAGATAGAAAACACCTAGGAGCTTCCTCTCAGTCATGGGACTTACAGCAGCCAGTTGGGAATGTGTTCCAAGCTTGAAAACATCACATCTGTAGCAATTCCAAATTGTGGGAGAAAGCTATATCTTCTGCTTTAAAAAGTTTAGCTTACCAATGTTGATGGGAACCCCTATCGCTTGATTCAAATAATGCTTTGTGAAAGCAGCCAGTGGCTTTAGTCTCTGAACTTCCCAAAGGACATGGTGAGAATCTAGCTAAACGCTCTGCCAATATCCATAACACTGAACTTCTCGCTACTTTTTCCAAAGAGCTTTCTTCAGTTCTTTTAAACCTAGCCCTGGGAGGAGGAAGTCAACATAAAGAAACTATTACAGCAGAACGTAAAAGGAGAACATGAAATTTTGTTGATGGTAGGCTGGCATCTCGACTGATCCTCCTAATCAATGATTGTCTTTGTCATTGACATAAAACAATATGTCAAACATTTTTAGAATGAGGTCAACAATGGCACCTTGCATGTCTTAATCTTCAAAGGATTCCCTGTGGTTTTATTTGAAAGTTGGAAACTAGAAAAAGCGAGTATCAGAACTCAATAAAAAAATATATGTCCCCTGTAGCTTACTTTTTTTTGAAAAATGGTAAGAAGTTTTTTTGAAATATCAGTACATTGAAAGATTGCTAGTTAAAGAACAAGTAGCTTTTTCTGCTAGAAAAGTCTGTTGGCCTTTCAGACCTCCTGACAACACTTTCCAGATATATGCTACTTTTACTTTTTCCCAGGTAAAGGCCCAAAAGTCAAAAGCGGATTTTCACCTTGATAAATAGATTTAAAAAAGAGAATACCGATTGTTTCATCAATACATTTTTCATATTAACGTATTGGCCTCTTCAATATGTTTACAACATGTTATGGCAGTGGTTTCACAATTTCTCTTTTTCACTAATCAGGACTTTTTTTTTTCTCTTGTACAGGCTTGGTGAAGTTAATAATATTGTTGATTTTGAAATACTTTGCATTTTCCTCTCAAAAGGGAGCTGTAGAAAGGCGATTGTGCAAAAGTGGAGAGAGAGTAGTCTGAATTGGGTTAGGAAACACCTGGGAGCTTCCTCTCAGTCATTGGACTTACAGTAGCCAGCCGTGAGTCTGTTCCAAGCTTGACAACATCGCATCTGTAGCAATTTCATATTGTGAGGGAGAGCTACATCTTCTGCTTTGAAGAACCAAGCTTACCAAGGTTGATGGGAACCCACTTGCTTGATTCAAGCAATGCTCTGTGAGAGCAGCCAGTGGCTTTAGTCTCAGACCTTCCACAAGGACATTGTGAGGAGTGACCCAAGCACTCTGCCAGTATCCTCAGCACTGAACTTTCCTCCACGGTTTCAAAACAGCTTTCTGCACTTCTTTTAAACCTCGCCCTGGGAGAGGGAAGTCAACATAAGGAGACTCTTACAAAAGCACGTAGAACGAGAAAATGAATTTTTGTTGACGGTGGACTTGTATCTTGAATGATCCTCCTAATCAATGGCTGCCTGTATCATTGACATAAAAGAATACGCAAAATATTTTCAGAACGAGGTCAACAATGACACCTTGCATTTATTCATCTTCATAGGATTCCTTGTGGACTTATTTGAAGGTTGGAAACTAGAAAAATCGAGCATCAGAACTCTATGAAAAATATCTTTCCACTTTAGCTTACTTTTTGCTTTGAAAAATGGTAAGAATGTATCTTTGAAATATCAGTACATTGAAAGATTGCAAGCCAAAGAACATTGTAGATTTTTATGCTTCGAAATCTGTTGGCCTTTCAGACCATCTTACTACACCTTCCAGATGCATGCTTCTCTTACTTTTCCCCATGTAAAGGACAAAAAGCCAAAAGGGGAATTTCATCTTGGTCTATATATTTAAAAAATTAGAATACTGCCTGTTTCATCAATACATTTTTCATATTAATCTGTTTGTCTCTTCAATATTTACACGACATGTTACGGCAGAGGTTTCGTGATTTTTCTTTTTCCGTAGATCAGGACACTTTTTTTTTTCATGTAGAGGCTTGTTAAAGTAAAGAACGTTGATGATTTTGAATTAGCAATATTGCACTTTCCTCCCAAAAGAGAGCTGTAGACAGGTGATTGTGCAAAATCGGAGGTTGAGAGTATTCTGAATTGAGCTAGGAAACGCCTAGGAGCTTCCTCTCAGTCATGGGACTTACAGCAGCCAGTTGGGAATGTGTTCCAAGCTTGAAAACATCACATCTGTAGCAATTCCAAATTGTGGGAGAAAGCTATATCTTCTGCTTTGAAGAGTTTAGCTTACCAATGTTGATGGGAACCCCTATCGCTTGATTCAAACAATGCTTTGTGAAAGCAGCCAGTGGCTTTAGTCTCTGAACTTCCCAAAGGACATGGTGAGAAACTAGCTAAACACTCAGCCAATATCCATAACACTGAACTTCTCGCTACTTTTTCCAAAGAGCTTTCTTCAGTTCTTTTAAACCTAGCCCTGGGAGGAGGAAGTCAACATAAAGAAACTATTACAGCAGCACGTAAAAGGAGAACATGAAATTTTGTCGATGGTAGGCTGGAATCTCGACTGATCCTCCTAATCAATGATTGTCTTTGTCATTGACTTAAAACAATATGTCAAACATTTTTAGAATGAGGTCAACAATGGCACCTTGCATGTCTTAATCTTCAAAGGATTCCCTGTGGTTTAATTTGAAAGTTGGAAACTAGAAAAAGTGAGTATCAGAACTCAATAAAAAAATATATGTCCACTGTAGCTTACTTTTTTTTGAAAAATGGTAAGAAGTTTTTTTGAAATATCAGTACATTGAAAGATTGCTAGTTAAAGAACAAGTAGCTTTTTCTGCTAGAAAAATCTGTTGACCTTTCAGACCTTCTGACAACACTTTCCAGATATATGCTACTTTTACTTTTTCCCAGGTAAAGGCCCAAAAGCCAAAAGTGGATTTTCACCTTGATAAATAGATTTAAAAAAGAGAATACCGATTGTTTCATCAATACATTTTTCATATTAACGTATTGGCCTCTTCAATATGTTTACAACATGTTATGGCAGTGGTTTCACAATTTCTCTTTTTCACTAATCAGGACTTTTTTTTTTCTCTTGTACAGGCTTGGTGAAGTTAATAATATTGTTGATTTTGAAATACTTTGCATTTTCCTCTCAAAAGGGAGCTGTAGAAAGGCGATTGTGCAAAAGTGGAGAGAGAGTAGTCTGAATTGGGTTAGGAAACACCTGGGAGCTTCCTCTCAGTCATTGGACTTACAGTAGCCAGCCGTGAGTCTGTTCCAAGCTTGACAACATCGCATCTGTAGCAATTTCATATTGTGAGGGAGAGCTACATCTTCTGCTTTGAAGAACCAAGCTTACCAAGGTTGATGGGAACCCACTTGCTTGATTCAAGCAATGCTCTGTGAGAGCAGCCAGTGGCTTTAGTCTCAGACCTTCCCCAAGGACATTGTGAGGAGTGACCCAA
Source organism: Staurois parvus (assembly GCF_062004578.1). Taxonomy (NCBI): domain Eukaryota; kingdom Metazoa; phylum Chordata; class Amphibia; order Anura; family Ranidae; genus Staurois; species Staurois parvus. The sequence goes on from NW_028320256.1 coordinate 146,221, forward strand.
GCACTCTGCCAGTATCCTCAGCACTGAACTTTCCTCCACGGTTTCAAAACAGCTTTCTGCACTTCTTTTAAACCTCGCCCTGGGAGAGGGTAGTCAACATAAGGAGACTCTTACAAAAGCACATAGAACGAGAAAATGAATTTTTGTTGACGGTGGACTTGTATCTTGAATGATCCTCCTAATCAATGGCTGCCTGTATCATTGACATAAAAGAATATGCAAAATATTTTCAGAACGAGGTCAACAATGACACCTTGCATTTATTCATCTTCATAGGATTCCTTGTGGACTTATTTGAAGGTTGGAAACTAGAAAAATCGAGCATCAGAACTCTATGAAAAATATCTTTCCACTTTAGCTTACTTTTTGCTTTGAAAAATGGTAAGAATGTATGTTTGAAATATCAGTACATTGAAAGATTGCAAGCCAAAGAACATTGTAGATTTTTATGCTTCGAAATCTGTTGGCCTTTCAGACCATCTTACAACACGCTCCAGATGCATGCTTCTCTTACTTTTTCCCTATGTAAAGGACAAAAAGCCAAAAGGGGAATTTCATCTTGGTCAATATATTTAAAAAATGAGAATACTGCCTGTTTCATCAATACATTTTTCATATTAATCTGTTTGTCTCTTCAATATTTACACGACATGTTACGGCAGAGGTTTCGTGATTTTTCTTTTTCCGTAGATCAGGACACTTTTTTTTTTCATGTAGAGGCTTGTTAAAGTAAAGAACATTGATGATTTTGAATTAGCAATATTGCACTTTCCTCCCAAAAGAGAGCTGTAGACAGGTGATTGTGCAAAATCGGAGGTTGAGAGTATTCTGAATTGAGCTAGGAAACGCCTAGGAGCTTCCTCTCAGTCATGGGACTTACAGCAGCAAGTTGGGAATGTGTTCCAAACTTGAAAACATCACATCTGTAGCAATTCCAAATTGTGGGAGAAAACTATATCTTCTGCTTTGAAGAGTTTAGCTTACCAATGTTGATGGGAACCCCTATCGCTTGATTCAAATAATGCTTTGTGAAAGCAGCCAGTGGCTTTAGTCTCTGAACTTCCCAAAGGACATGGTGAGAAACTAGCTAAACACTCAGCCAATATCCATAACACTGAACTTCTCGCTACTTTTACCAAAGAGCTTTCTTCAGTTCTTTTAAACCTGGCCCTGGGAGGAGGAAGTCAACATAAAGAAACTATTACAGCAGCACGTAAGAGGAGAACATGAAATTTTGTTGATGGTAGGCTGGAATCTCGACTGATCCTACTAATCAATGATTGTCTTTGTCATTGACTTAAAACAATATGTCAAACATTTTTAGAATGAGGTCAACAATGGCACGTTGCATGTCTTAATCTTCAAAGGATTCCCTGTGGTTTAATTTGAAAGTTGGAAACTAGAAAAAGTGAGTATCAGAACTCAATAAAAAAATATATGTCCACTGTAGCTTACTTTTTTTTGAAAAATGGTAAGAAGTTTTTTTGAAATATCAGTACATTGAAAGATTGCTAGTTAAAGAACAAGTAGCTTTTTCTGCTAGAAAAATCTGTTGACCTTTCAGACCTTCTGACAACACTTTCCAGATATATGCTACTTTTACTTTTTCCCAGGTAAAGGCCCAAAAGTCAAAAGCGGATTTTCACCTTGATAAATAGATTTAAAAAAGAGAATACCGATTGTTTCATCAATACATTTTTCATATTAACGTATTGGCCTCTTCAATATGTTTACAACATGTTATGGCAGCGGTTTCACAATTTCTCTTTTTCACTAATCAGGACTTTTTTTTTTCTCTTGTACAGGCTTGGTGAAGTTAATAATATTGTTGATTTTGAAATACTTTGCATTTTCCTCTCAAAAGGGAGCTGTAGAAAGGCGATTGTGCAAAAGTGGAGAGAGAGTAGTCTGAATTGGGTTAGGAAACACCTGGGAGCTTCCTCTCAGTCATTGGACTTACAGTAGCCAGCCGTGAGTCTGTTCCAAGCTTGACAACATCGCATCTGTAGCAATTTCATATTGTGAGGGAGAGCTACATCTTCTGCTTTGAAGAACCAAGCTTACCAAGGTTGATGGGAACCCACTTGCTTTATTCAAGCAATGCTCTGTGAGAGCAGCCAGTGGCTTTAGCCTCAGACCTTCCCCAAGGACATTGTGAGGAGTGACCCAAGCACGCTGCCAGTATCCTCAGCACTGAACTTTCCTCCACGGTTTCAAAACAGCTTTCTGCACTTCTTTTAAACCTCGCCCTGGGAGAGGGAAGTCAACATAAGGAGACTCTTACAAAAGCACGTAGAATGAGAAAATGAATTTTTGTTGACGGTGGACTTGTATCTTGAATGATCCTCCTAATCAATGGCTGCCTGTATCATTGACATAAAAGAATATGCAAAATATTTTCAGAACGAGGTCAACAATGACACCTTGCATTTATTCATCTTCATAGGATTCCTTGTGGACTTATTTGAAGGTTGGAAACTAGAAAATTCGAGCATCAGAACTCTATGAAAAATATCTTTCCACTTTAGCTTACTTTTTGCTTTGAAAAATGGTAAGAATGTATGTTTGAAATATCAGTACATTGAAAGATTGCAAGCCAAAGAACATTGTAGATTTTTATGCTTTGAAATCTGTTGGCCTTTCAGACCATCTTACTACACGCTCCAGATGCATGCTTCTCTTACTTTTTCCCCATGTAAAGGACAAAAAGCCAAAAGGGGAATTTCATCTTGGTCTATATATTTAAAAAATGAGAATACTGCCTGTTTCATCAATACATTTTTCATATTAATCTGTTTGTCTCTTCAATATTTACACGACATGTTACGGCAGAGGTTTCGTGAATTTTCTTTTTCCGTAGATCAGGACACTTTTTTTTTTCATGTAGAGGCTTGTTAAAGTAAAGAACATTGATGATTTTGAATTAGCAATATTGCACTTTCCTTCCAAAAGAGAGCTGTAGACAGGTGATTGTGCAAAATCGGAGGTTGAGAGTATTCTGAATTGAGCTAGGAAACACCTAGGCGCTTCCTCTCAGTCATGGGACTTATAGCAGCCAGTTGGGAATGTGTTCCAAGCTTGACAACATCACATCTGTAGCAATTCCAAATTGTGGGAGAAAGCTATATCTTCTGCTTTGAAGAGTTTAGCTTACCAATGTTGATGGGAACCCCTATCGCTTGATTCAAATAATGCTTTGTGAAAGCAGCCAGTGGCTTTAGTCTCTGAACTTCCCAAAGGACATGGTGAGAAACTCGCTAAACGCTCGGCCAATATCCATAACACTGAACTTCTCGCTACTTTTTCCAAAGAACTTTCTTCAGTTCTTTTAAACCTGGCCCTGGGAGGAGGAAGTCAACATAAAGAGACTATTAAAGTATAAATGTGTGAGTTAGCGAGCGCACCTTATAAAGCTGCTAGTGCACAAAAAGGAACCACAGAGCCTTTCTAAGAATATAACGTAAAAATGGGGTGTGCAGCGCTATACAAATCAAACACACTGTCATAAATATGACAAAAAGTAAAAAAAGTCCTATAGACTAAATGACAAAGAGTCCGAGGTGATATGGTATCAGTCCAGATAGGTATATTCCAGTGATGGAGTATATATGACTTCAATCCAAATGGGTATATTCCAACATTCCAACATGAAGGTGTAGAAAAATTGCCCACTCACCGGAAGTGCAATTTAATGTGCACATAGAAATTCCATGAAGCCGAAGGTCCTGTGAAGGTGCGGCCTGATGATAAAGGTGTCCTCTGGTGGTTAATGGGGTGACGGCTGCCAGAGATGATGGTCTGGACCTATATCCCGAATCATCCAACCTGGGCGGACTCCTACAATGCTGGGCTGAGATGTGGAGGCTCAGTGCCAGGTAATAGAGATGAAAACGCTCATGGTGTAGTATTGTGAAATGTATTTATTAGGGTATATATCATTATGGTAAACAGTAAACGTACAGGGTGATAATAACCTATACAAGTGTAGTGTAAATGAGCTCTTGAATACACTGACCAGTGGATAAAAATGGTGGCCACCGGACCTCCTGATCCGGTGGCGTGACGTCAAAGCGTGCAGAGGCTCCTCCTAGTGCATCCCCCTCCTAAAAAATGTGGACGTGGTTGTGAATCCATATTATAATTGTTATTATGATGGTTATAGTTGTTTGGGTCATTCTGATGATGATTATGGCCCTTGTTGTGGTTGTTATAATTCCCATGGTTATAAGTATCGGGATAAGTTACTCTTCTCTGTGGAGAGTGATAAGATTGTCCATTATGATGGGAGCTAAGACGTTGAGGACCTTGGGTTTTCCTAGGTGTACTATGGTAGTAATTTTGATTCCCTGATTGTTTATATTGTTGTTGATGGGAAAATTTGTTGTTGTTATTATGGTTACGTTGTTGTTGGTGGGGAAAATTATTGTTATGGCGTGGTTTCTTAGACTGAACTGGGTGCCATCTCATATCTCTTGAGCCAATATTCTCATCCTCCATATAGTAGAGAGGTTCAAATCTGTTTTGAATGGGGACGGATGTGACATTGTTGTTAGTCATGGGTCTCCTAGATGGTCCATATGTGTAATGATTATTCTCCCTTGTGTGGGGAGTACCATGCATGTTCATGGGAGTTGAAGAAAAATTATCCTGAGGGGTATCTATTTTGGGCATTTGCCACTTAAATACTTGCTTATTTTGGTAATCACTAGTGTCCCTGGAAAATTTCTTACGTTTTTTGTTTTTCTGTGTGCGTTCTACACCTTCTAGGTGTGCTTGTAGTTTATTGGATTCTGTGGTGTATTCAGGTGTACCCTTAAACGGTGTAAGTTGCTCTCTAATTTTGTTTATTTCATTGTCTAAATGTGTGAGTTTCTTTTTTTTCCTAATTATAAGGAATTTCAAGAGATCAAGGCCCATATTGTTAAAAAAATGGTACCACTCTTGCTCACTATTAATGTCACCGGTTTCTGGGGGGACTTCCCACCTCAGAGATCTGGGGACCATGTTATCCTTTATATACAGTCATGGCCGAAATTGTTGGCACCCTTGATATTTCTCCAGGAAATCATGTATTTCTCACGAAACGTATTGCATTAACACATGTTTTGCTATACACATGTTTATTCCCTTTGTGTGTATTGGGACAAAACAAAAAAAGGGAGGAAAGAAAGCAAATTCGACATAATGTCACACAAACCTCCAAAAATGGGCTGGACAAAAGTATTGGCACCCTTTCACAACTGCGGATAAATAAGAATGTTACAAGCATGTGATGCTCCTGTAAACTCACCTGGGGCAAGTAACAGGTGTGGGCAATATAGAAATCACACCTGAAAGCAGATAAAAAGGAGAGACGTTCACTTAACCTTTGCATTGTGTGTCTGTCTGTGCCACACTAAGCATGGACAACAGAAAGAGGAGACGAGAACTGTCTGAGGACCTGAGAACCAAAATTGTGGCAAAATATCAACAATCTCAAGGTTACAAGTCCATCTCCAGAGAACTAGATTTGCCTTTGTCCACAGTGCGCAACATTATCAAGAAGTTTGCAACCCATGGCACTGTAGCTAATCTCCCTGGTCGTGGACGGATGAGGAAAATTGATGAAAGATTGCAACGCAGAATAGTCCGGATGGTGGATAAGCAGCCCCAAACATGTTCCAAAGACATTCAAGCTGTCCTGCAGGCTCAGGGAGCATCAGTGTCAGCGCGAACTATCCGTCGACATTTAAATGAAATGAAACGCTATGGCAGGAGACCCAGGAGGACCCCACTGCTGACACAGAGACATAAAAAAGCAAGACTACAGTTTGCCAAAATGTACTTGAGTAAGCCAAAAGCCTTCTGGGAAAACGTCTTGTGGACAGATGAGACCAAGATAGAGCTTTTCGGTAAAGCACATCATTCTACTGTTTACCGAAAACGGAATGAGGCCTACAAAGAACAAAACACAGTACCTACGGTAAAATATGGTGGAGGTTCAATGATGTTTTGGGGTTGTTTTGCTGCCTCTGGCACTGGGTGCCTTGACTGTGTGCAAGGCATCATGAAATCTGAGGATTACCAAAGGATTTTGGGTCGCACTGTAGGGCCCAGTGTCAGAAAGCTGGGTTTGCGTCCAAGATCCTGGGTCTTCCAGCAGGACAATGACCCCAAACATACGTCAAAAAGCACTCAGAAATGGATGGCAAAGAAGCGCTGGAGAGTTCTGAAGTGGCCAGCAATGAGCCCAGATCTAAATCCCATTGAACACCTGTGGAGAGATCTTAAAATTGCTGTTGGGAAAAGGTGTCCTTCCAATAAGAGAGACCTGGAGCTGTTTGCAAAGGAAGAGTGGTCCAAAATTCCGGGTGAGAGGTGTCAGAAGCTTATTGATGGTTATAGGAAGCGACTGATTTCAGTTATGTTTTCCAAAGGGTGTGCAACCAAATATTAAGTTAAGGGTGCCAATACTTTTGTCCAGCCCATTTTTGGGGTTTTGTGTGACATTATGTCATATTTGCTTTTCTGCCTCTGTTTTATATTTGTTCCAATACATACAAAGGGAATAAACATGTGTATAGCAAAACATGTGTTGATGCAATACCTTTTTTGTGTGAAATACTTGATTTTCAGGAAAAATATCAAGGGTGCCAACAATTTCGGCCATGACTGTACCTCTCTAACAGAGATATGTCCCATAATGTCCTAATTTCTGCAGAGGTGACATTTTGTAAATGCAAAAATATGCCACTAATATTTTCAGTATCTTTATCAACAGAAAAGGTGTCCTCTGGGATATTGAGCCTTTTTTGTCTAAGTTCAAAAATATCCATAATGAAAAATAATGCTGCTCAGCTATATTGTAGTATGATATAAAGTATAAATGTGTGAGTTAGCGAGCGCACCTTATAAAGCTGCTAGTGCACAAAAAGGAACCACAGAGCCTTTCTAAGAATATAACGTAAAAATGGGGTGTGCAGCGCTATACAAATCAAACACACTGTCATAAATATGACAAAAAGTAAAAAAAGTCCTATAGACTAAATGACAAAGAGTCCGAGGTGATATGGTATCAGTCCAGATAGGTATATTCCAGTGATGGAGTATATATGACTTCAATCCAAATGGGTATATTCCAACATTCCAACATGAAGGTGTAGAAAAATTGCCCACTCACCGGAAGTGCAATTTAATGTGCACATAGAAATTCCATGAAGCCGAAGGTCCTGTGAAGGTGCGGCCTGATGATAAAGGTGTCCTCTGGTGGTTAATGGGGTGACGGCTCAATATCCCAGAGGACACCTTTTCTGTTGATAAAGATACTGAAAATATTAGTGGCATATTTTTGCATTTACAAAATGTCACCTCTGCAGAAATTAGGACATTATGGGACATATCTCTGTTAGAGAGGTATATAAAGGATAACATGGTCCCCAGATCTCTGAGGTGGGAAGTCCCCCCAGAAACCGGTGACATTAATAGTGAGCAAGAGTGGTACCATTTTTTTAACAATATGGGCCTTGATCTCTTGAAATTCCTTATAATTAGGAAAAAAAAGAAACTCACACATTTAGACAATGAAATAAACAAAATTAGAGAGCAACTTACACCGTTTAAGGGTACACCTGAATACACCACAGAATCCAATAAACTACAAGCACACCTAGAAGGTGTAGAACGCACACAGAAAAACAAAAAACGTAAGAAATTTTCCAGGGACACTAGTGATTACCAAAATAAGCAAGTATTTAAGTGGCAAATGCCCAAAATAGATACCCCTCAGGATAATTTTTCTTCAACTCCCATGAACATGCATGGTACTCCCCACACAAGGGAGAATAATCATTACACATATGGACCATCTAGGAGACCCATGACTAACAACAATGTCACATCCGTCCCCATTCAAAACAGATTTGAACCTCTCTACTATATGGAGGATGAGAATATTGGCTCAAGAGATATGAGATGGCACCCAGTTCAGTCTAAGAAACCACGCCATAACAATAATTTTCCCCACCAACAACAACGTAACCATAATAACAACAACAAATTTTCCCATCAACAACAATATAAACAATCAGGGAATCAAAATTACTACCATAGTACACCTAGGAAAACCCAAGGTCCTCAACATCTTAGCTCCCATCATAATGGACAATCTTATCACTCTCCACAGAGAAGAGTAACTTATCCCGATACTTATAACCATGGGAATTATAACAACCACAACAAGGGCCATAATCATCATCAGAATGACCCAAACAACTATAACCATCATAATAACAATTATAATATGGATTCACAACCACGTCCACATTTTTTAGGAGGGGGATGCACTAGGAGGAGCCTCTGCACGCTTTGAGGTCACGCCACCGGATCAGGAGGTCCGGTGGCCACCATTTTTAACCACTGGTCAGTGTATTCAAGAGCTCATTTACACTACACTTGTATAGGTTATTATCACCCTGTACGTTTACTGTTTACCATAATGATATATACCCTAATAAATACATTTCACAATACTACACCATGAGCGTTTTCATCTCTATTACCTGGCACTGAGCCTCCACATCTCAGCCCAGCATTGTAGGAGTCCGCCCAGGTTGGATGATTCGGGATATAGGTCCAGACCATCATCTCTGGCAGCCGTCACCCCATTAACCACCAGAGGACACCTTTATCATCAGGCCGCACCTTCACAGGACCTTCGGCTTCATGGAATTTCTATGTGCACATTAAATTGCACTTCCGGTGAGTGGGCAATTTTTCTACACCTTCATGTTGGAATGTTGGAATATACCCATTTGGATTGAAGTCATATATACTCCATCACTGGAATATACCTATCTGGACTGATACCATATCACCTCGGACTCTTTGTCATTTAGTCTATAGGACTTTTTTTACTTTTTGTCATATTTATGACAGTGTGTTTGATTTGTATAGCGCTGCACACCCCATTTTTACGTTATATTCTTAGAAAGGCTCTGTGGTTCCTTTTTGTGCACTAGCAGCTTTATAAGGTGCGCTCGCTAACTCACACATTTATACTTTATATCATACTACAATATAGCTGAGCAGCATTATTTTTCATTATGGATATTTTTGAACTTAGACAAAAAAGGCTCAATATCCCAGAGGACACCTTTTCTGTTGATAAAGATACTGAAAATATTAGTGGCATATTTTTGCATTTACAAAATGTCACCTCTGCAGAAATTAGGACATTATGGGACATATCTCTGTTAGAGAGGTATATAAAGGATAACATGGTCCCCAGATCTCTGAGGTGGGAAGTCCCCCCAGAAACCGGTGACATTAATAGTGAGCAAGAGTGGTACCATTTTTTTAACAATATGGGCCTTGATCTCTTGAAATTCCTTATAATTAGGAAAAAAAAGAAACTCACACATTTAGACAATGAAATAAACAAAATTAGAGAGCAACTTACACCGTTTAAGGGTACACCTGAATACACCACAGAATCCAATAAACTACAAGCACACCTAGAAGGTGTAGAACGCACACAGAAAAACAAAAAACGTAAGAAATTTTCCAGGGACACTAGTGATTACCAAAATAAGCAAGTATTTAAGTGGCAAATGCCCAAAATAGATACCCCTCAGGATAATTTTTCTTCAACTCCCATGAACATGCATGGTACTCCCCACACAAGGGAGAATAATCATTACACATATGGACCATCTAGGAGACCCATGACTAACAACAATGTCACATCCGTCCCCATTCAAAACAGATTTGAACCTCTCTACTATATGGAGGATGAGAATATTGGCTCAAGAGATATGAGATGGCACTCAGTTCAGTCTAAGAAACCACGCCATAACAATAATTTTCCCCACCAACAACAACGTAACCATAATAACAACAACAAATTTTCCCATCAACAACAATATAAACAATCAGGGAATCAAAATTACTACCATAGTACACCTAGGAAAACCCAAGGTCCTCAACATCTTAGCTCCCATCATAATGGACAATCTTATCACTCTCCACAGAGAAGAGTAACTTATCCCGATACTTATAACCATGGGAATTATAACAACCACAACAAGGGCCATAATCATCATCAGAATGACCCAAACAACTATAACCATCATAATAACAATTATAATATGGATTCACAACCACGTCCACATTTTTTAGGAGGGGGATGCACTAGGAGGAGCCTCTGCACGCTTTGACGTCACGCCACCGGATCAGGAGGTCCGGTGGCCACCATTTTTATCCACTGGTCAGTGTATTCAAGAGCTCATTTACACTACACTTGTATAGGTTATTATCACCCTGTACGTTTACTGTTTACCATAATGATATATACCCTAATAAATACATTTCACAATACTACACCATGAGCGTTTTCATCTCTATTACCTGGCACTGAGCCTCCACATCTCAGCCCAGCATTGTAGGAGTCCGCCCAGGTTGGATGATTCGGGATATAGGTCCAGACCATCATCTCTGGCAGCCGTCACCCCATTAACCACCAGAGGACACCTTTATCATCAGGCCGCACCTTCACAGGACCTTCGGCTTCATGGAATTTCTATGTGCACATTAAATTGCACTTCCGGTGAGTGGGCAATTTTTCTACACCTTCATGTTGGAATGTTGGAATATACCCATTTGGATTGAAGTCATATATACTCCATCACTGGAATATACCTATCTGGACTGATACCATATCACCTCGGACTCTTTGTCATTTAGTCTATAGGACTTTTTTTACTTTTTGTCATATTTATGACAGTGTGTTTGATTTGTATAGCGCTGCACACCCCATTTTTACGTTATAAAGAGACTATTACAGCAGCACGTAAAAGGAGAAAATGAAATTTTGTTGATGGTAGGCTGGCATCTCGACTGATCCTCCTAATCAATGACTGTCTTTGTCATTGACTTAAAACAATATGTCAAACATTTTTAGAATGAAGTCAACAATGGCACCTTGCATGTCTTATTCTTCAAAGGATTCCCTGTGGTTTAATTTGAAAGTTGGAAACTAGAAAAAGTGAGCATCAGAACTCAATCAAAAAATATACGTCCACTGTAGCTTACTTTTTTTTAAAAAATGGTAAGAACGTTTTTTGAAATATGAGTACATTGAAAGATTGCTAGTTAAAGAACAAGTAGCTTTTTCTGCTAGAAAAATCTGTTGGCCTTTCAGACCTTCTGACAACACTTTCCAGATATATGCTACTCTTACTTTTCCCAGGTAAAGGCCAAAAAGCCAAAAGCGGATTTTCACCTTGATAAAGATATTTAAAAAAGAGAATACCGATTGTTTCATCAATACATTTTTCATATTAACGTATTGGCCTTTTCAATATGTTTACAACATGTTATAGCAGCAGTTTCACAATTTCTCTTTTTCATTAATCAGGACTTTTTTTTTCTCTTGTACAGGCTTGGTAAAGTTAATAATATTGTTGATTTTAAACTACTTTGCATTTTCCTCTGAAAAAGGAGCTGTAGAAAGGCGATTGTGCAAAAGTGGAGAGAGAGTAGTCTGAATTGGGTTAGGAAACACCTGGGAGCTTCCTCTCAGTCATTGGACTTACTGTAGCCAGCCATGAGTCTTTTCCAAGCTTGACAACATCGCATCTGTAGCAATTTCATATTCTGAGGGAGAACTACATCTTCTGCTTTGAAGAACCAAGCTTACCAAGGTTGATGGGAACCCACTTGCTTGATTCAAGCAATGCTCTGTGAGAGCAGCCAGTGGCTTTAGTCTCAGACCTTCCCCAAGGACATTGTGAGGAGTGACCCAAGCACTCTGCCAGTATCCTCAGCACTGAACTTTCCTCCACGGTTTCAAAACAGCTTTCTGCACTTCTTTTAAACCTCGCCCCAGGAGAGGGTAGTCAACATAAGGAGACTCTTACAAAAGCACATATAACGAGAAAATGAATTTTTCTTGACGGTGGACTTGTATCTTGAATGATCCTCCTAATCAATGGCTGTCTGTATCATTGACATAAAAGAATATGCAAAATATTTTCAGAACGAGGTCAACAATGACACCTTGCATTTATTCATCTTCATAGGATTCCTTGTGGACTTATTTGAAGGTTGGAAACTAGAGAAATCGAGCATCAAAACTCAATGAAAAATATATTTCCACTTTAGCTTACTTTTTGCTTTGAAAAATGGTAAGAATGTATGTTTGAAATATCAGTACATTGAAAGATTGCAAGGTAAAGAACATTGTAGATTTTTATGCTTCAACATCTGTTGGCCTTTCAGACCATCTTACTACACGTTCCAGATGCATGCTTCTCTTACTTTTTCCCCATGTAAAGGACAAAAAGCCAAAAGGGGAATTTCATCTTGGTCAATATATTTAAAAAATGAGAATACTGCCTGTTTCACCAATACATGTTTCATATTAATCTGTTTGTCTCTTCAATATTTACACGACATGTTACGGCAGAGGTTTCGTGATTTTTCTTTTCCCGTTTATCAGGACACTTTTTTTTTTCATGTGGAGGCTTGTTAAAGTAAAGAACATTGATGATTTTGAAATAGCAATATTGCACTTTCCTCCCAAAAGAGAGCTGTAGACAGGTGATTGTGCAAAATCGGAGATTGAGAGTATTCTGAATTGAGCTAGGAAACACCTAGGAGCTTCCTCTCAGTCATGGGACTTACAGCAGCCAGTTGGGAATGTGTTCCAAGCTTGACAACATCACATCTGTAGCAATTCCAAATTGTGGGAGAAAGCTATATCTTCTGCTTTGAAGAGGTTAGCTTACCAATGTTGATGGGAACCCCTATCGCTTGATTTAAATAATGCTTTGTGAAAGCAGCCAGTGGCTTTAGTCTCTGAACTTCCCAAAGGACATGGTGAGAAACTAGCTAAACACTCAGCCAATATCCATAACACTGAACTTCTCTCTACTTTTTCCATAGAGCTTTCTTCAGCTGATTGTGGGTTGGACTTGACGCAGGCAGGGACCAGGTCACGGCCCCCGAGACACCCCAGCTGCGGTAATGGCCACCGCCAATGGCGTATAGCTGGTAGGAACCAGAAGACAATAGTGTAGTCGGGTAGGCCGGGTCGATAACATTTCACAAGCTGGGTTCAGCAATGGGAGGTCAGATAAAGGGATAACGCAGAGAATAGTCTAGTCAAAAGCCGAGTCAGTTTCCAGGAGAGCCACGAGAGTATAAACGGAGCTTGTTACAACACGAACATACAAGACATGAATGCAAAGGGCACGTGCGGACAACAGGCTTATATGTGATCAACCACACCCCTCTGGGGGATGGACCGCAGAGGCCTGAAGGCATAAAAGACTCCCACCATGCTCTGCGAAAATCCAAGATGGATGCCAGCACATGGAGCAGCATAACCTCTTGGAAAAGGTAGGACCTTGACAGGAAGTCAACATAAAGAGACTATTACAAGAGCACGTAAAAGGAGAAAATGAATTTTTGTTGATGGTAGGCTTGTATCTCGACTGAACCACCTAATCAATGACTGTCTTTGTCATTGACTTAAAACAATATGCCAAACATTTTTAGAATGAGGTGAACAATGGCACCTTGCATGTCTTAATCTCCCTGGAGGTATTCCCGAGTGTAGCTCAGGGTAAAGTTTCAGTAGCACAAGCGGTATCCCCGAGCTACACTCGGGCTTACCATGCGGCGCTGCTCTGGGATCTGTTCTTCTCTTACCTTGTCCTGCATTCCGCGATGTCTTTCCTGCAGTGTCTCCTGTAATGTCCTCCGGCCGATGCCGTCATCTGTCTTCTGGGTTCCGTTCTCTGCGACGTCGGGACGTGCGGGGGACGGAACTGGCGGGAAATTTGAAAATGACAAAAAGTGACATTAACTAAATTCACTAAAATCACATAGTAAAACTTTACTGTATCAAACCATTTCACATATATTTTGTCCCGAGTGCTTTGTCCTGGGCCCTGCCTGCATTTTTACTGTTCTTTTTGCCTGGAAACTGAGAAACGTCCATGGCGTCCAAAAAGCGTCCCTTTCGGTCCAAAGTGATTTTAGACTGGCTAGAGAACAGCGATAGTAAATCAGAACCACTTGCAGAATTGAGTGATAATGATTCGTGGTGGAAATTTGTCATCAGACACTGACAACGATTTTGCGACTTTGCTCAGTGATGTGCGAACTTGGCGCTATATTTCACATTTCAGTGTTTTTGGTTTGATTATATTATTGAATTAAATTTATTATTATTATTATTTTTTATGATTATTTATTAAATTATAATTTATGATTTCATGTTTCAAATTTGAACATACCCGGGATATTTACTAGACTGTTCGGACAGATTTCAGTGAGTTATTCCTAAAAATTAAAGGCCTAGAATAAAAAAAATACATATTTCCATGCAAAAATATGTACCGCTGTGAGCACAGAAATATGGACATAATCAGACCATTAGGGAGGTTAATCTTCAAAGGATTCCCTGTGGTTTAATTTGAAAGTTGAAAACTAGAAAAAGTGAGCATCAGAACTCAATAAAAAAAATATATGTCCCCTGTAGCTTACTTTTTTTTGAAAAATGGTAAGAACTTTTTTTGAAATCTCAGTACATTGAAAGATTGCTAGTTAAAGAACAAGTAGCTTTTTCTGCTAGAAAAATCTGTTGGCCTTTCAGACCTTCTGACAACACTTTCCAGATATATGCTACTGTTACTTTTTCCCAGGTAAAGGCCAAAAAGCCAAAAGCGGATTTTCTCCTTGATAAATAGATTTAAAAAAGAGAATACCGATTGTTTCATCAATACATTTTTCATATTAATGTATTGGACTCTTCAATATGTTTACAACATGTTATGGCAGCAGTTTCACAATTTCTCTTTTTCATTAATCAGGACTTTTTTTTTGTTTCTTGTACAGGCTTGGTAAAGTAAAGAACATTGATGATTTTGAAATACCAATATTGCACTTTCCTCCCAAATGAGAGCTGTAGACAGGTGATTGTGCAAAATCGGAGATTGAGAGTATTCTGAATTGAGCTAGGAAACACCTAGGAGCTTCCTCTCAGTCATGGGACTTACAGCAGCCAGTTGGGAATGTGTTCCAAGCTTGACAACATCACATCTGTAGCAATTCCACATTGTGGGAGAAAGCTATATCTTCTGCTTTGAAGAATCTAGCTTACCAATGTTGATGGGAACCCCTATCGCTTGATTCAAATAATGTTTTTTGAAAGCAACCAGTGGCTTTAGTGTCATACTTTCCCCAAGCACATTGTGAGGAGCTATCCAAATGCTCAGCCAGGATCCTCAGCAATGCACTTCTTTCCACGGTTTTCAAAGAGCTTTCTTTAGTCCTTGGCCAAAATTTATTCAGTTTTCTTTGTAGCAAAAAAAAAAAAAATAACCCAAATTAGTTTATATCCAAAAATTATAATTTTTCAAAAAAAGGTTTTTACATTTTTATTTTATTTTTTTATATTATTATTTATGTTTTTTTTAACATACTGTCACTCTAGCTGTACCACAGTGACAGTACTTCTTGTGGAGCGTGATGAAGATTTTTTTTTTTGTTTACACTGATTGCTTTTACATCCATAAAGGCTGTAAAAGCAATAATTTCTCCTTCTCTCTGGCTGCATTCCTGCAGCTATTGAGAAATGCTGTGTGAGCTGTGATTGGTCACAGCTTGTCACATGGTACAAGGCTATTGTGAATAGCCCTGTACCATGTTATCTCTGTGATCATTCACAGATTTCACACGTAGTAAGCAATGATGTCAGAAGTGACATCTTGCTTACTACTCTTCATGTGATCACTGATTAGCCAATCAGTGATCACATGATCGGGACCTCACACAGAGATCCCGTACAACAATTGGACACAGCAGGCATCGGATCACGGTGTTAGGCGCTCCCAGGGAGCGCGCACAAACATGGAGCAGGGAGGACGTTTATAAATGGCCACCTGCCCCTGCACTGCTCCTGTCCGGCCGTTTATATACATGGGCCAGATGGGAAGTGGTTAATGGACATGACAGGTCCTCTTCAAGGAGACATCAGAGGGGTCCCCAAATTTCATCCTTTGCACCCTAATCAAGCAGCGATTTGCTCTCCCCCAGCCAGCGCAGCTCTGAAGCCAAATGTGGCTAAATGCTTGTTGCTTCAATGAATGAATCCCCCCTCCCCCTCCATTACCCACTGACACCCAACATGTCTGTCCTGGGCCCATCAATGGAGCAGTGGAGCATGAGGGGCGGCAGTCAGGCATGGGGGCAGCAACATCCTGGGGTGTTTGGAAGTGATCAGGCGGCTTTACAACCACTTCTAGCAGAAAGGATAGCACACTTAAGCTGGCCATACACGTATAGATTATTGTTTTAGAATTTTTGTTTCAAAAATATTTGTTTGATTTTTTAATTGTTAGTGGGGTCAAATCGATGTTCATTTTCCTTTCAAAGGGAGGAGCATTTTGGATAGGACGTATAAATCTGGTAAAGATGGTGATAATGCCAAAAATTCTGTATAAGTTCCACATGCTTCCAGTTCACCACCCAGGAGTCTTTTTTTGGGATAATAAATAAGATGATCACTAAATTTATATGGGCAAATAAGAAACCGAGAATCAGTTATGAGGTCCTGAGCAGGGGTGGACTGACCATTTGGAAACTCTGGCACTGCCCGAGGGTCCGGGGTCAGTAGGGGGCCCCATGAGATGTCCCTGGTACCTTTTTCATAGGCTTTTTTGAGTTTGGGCAAGGACACAGGGGCCCCATGATCCCCTATTGCCCGGGGGCCCCATGAGTTGTCAGTCCGCCCCTCGTCCTGAGTAGAGAAAAAGGGAATGGGGGTTTGGGCTTACCCAATGTAAGGAATTACTATCTAGCAGTGATTTTATCACAAAGAGTAGATTGGACATTTAACTCACAAGGGAAAGGATGGGTGAAGATGGAAGGGATTTTAACCCTTTGGTGCCAACCCCTCCCGACCCTTTAAGGGTTTCAGAAGCCAGTAGGCGGGGCGGGGTTTAGGGTCATGTCACCGCCGTGACACGCCGTCATGATCGTCACATGATCGGGAAAGGTCCCGATCGAAAGAGGAGATCGGGACCTTTCCGTGTGTACCGGACATGTGTGCTGGGAGCGTGCAGGGCGTGCGCTCTCAGCACATATTTTTTTTTAACAAAATGCAAATGTGCGGCCGCTCGACGTCTAGGCCCAAATGCAGGGAGGCTGCATATTTGCGTTCGGCCGGCGTGAAGAGGTTAAGTAAGGCACAGTTAGAGAAGATTGTATGGATCCACATAAGTATCGCACATTGGACGTTAACATTAGTTCACTGACATAGAAAGTCTTGAGTATATGGGATATTATTATACAGTATTTATAAAGCGCCGATAGATCGCTCAGCGCTGTACATTACAAAGGGGGACAGAACATGCGACAGAACAATACCAATACAATGCAAAACATGAGGGGATCGAGGGCCCTGCTCTTTCGAGCTTACAATCTAGGAGGGAGGGGATGGTGGCACAGGAGGAGAAAGCTGTGGGGGATGGAGTAGTAGGAAGAGTGGAGGAGGTCGGCAATTAGCAGGGGGTGGGGTAGGCTTCCCTGAAGAGGTGGGTTTTCAGGGTGTGCCTAAAGGAGAGGAGAGTAGGTGATAATCTGATGGGTTGGGCTAGGGAGTTCCAGAGGATGGGTGACACCCTAGAGAAGTCCTGGAGGTGGGCATGGGAGGAGGAGACCAGGGAACTAGAGAGAAGGAGGTCTTGTGAGGAGCGGAGTGTGCGTGTTGGGTGGTACTTGGATATTAGGTCGGTGATGTAGTTCGGGGCAGTATGGTGGACGGCTTTGTACATCAGTGTTAGGATTTTGAATTTGATCCGTTGCGCAATCGGAAGCCAGTGGAGGGATTGGCAGAGGGGGGTGGCGGAGATAGAGCGGTTGGAAAGGTGAATGAGTCTGGCAGCCGTATTCAGGATGGACTGAAGCGGGGATAGCCAGCGGCGAGGCAGGCCAGTGAGGAGGGAGTTGCAGTAGTCGAGTCGTGATATGATGAGGGAGTGGATGAGCTGTTTAGTGGTTTCTGGGGTTAGGAACGTGCGGATTTTGGCGATGTTGCGGAGGTGGAGTCTGCATGAGTTTGTTAAAGAGTGGACTTGGGGCTGGAAGGATAGGTTGGAGTCCAGAATGACACCAAGTACTCTGGCCTGCGGGGCGGGTTTGATGGTGGCGTTGTTGGATGTGATGGAGAAGTCAATGGGGGGTGGGGTCCGGGCTGGGGGGAAGACAAGAAACTCAGTTTTGGAGAGGTTCAGTTTAAGAAAGTGGAGTGACATCCAGTCTGATATGTTGCTCAGTAGGTGTGTGATTCGGGCGGAGACAGAGGGGGTGAGGTGGGGGGTTAAGAGACAGATTTGTGTGTCGTCAGCATAGAGGTGGTAGTTGAAGCCGTGAGAGTGTATGAGTTGGCCAAGGGAGGAGGTATAGATGGAGAAGAGAAGGGGCCCAAGGACGGAGCCTTGAGGGACCCCAACAGAGAGGGGGAGTGAGGGGGAGGTGGTAGCACTATAGGTAACACTGAAAGAGCGATAGAATGTATGGTCAAAAAGGATGGAAATATAATTCAAGATTGACTCCTTTGGTGGGAACGGAGTATTTCCTCCCGGGGAAGGAAAATATTTTTGGGAAACGGATAAAGGATAAGAATGCACGCTTGAAGGATAAATTGAATGAAGGGAAACTGCCCACTTTTGAAAATGTAACCCCTTCATGCCTAAGGGTAAAACAAATCTTAATGCCTAAGCACAATTTTGCAACATGTGTTAGTAAAACCGTACATGTCATCACAACTACTTTGTACATCGGGGTGGATTATACCGAATTTTTTTCAGGACAAATTGGGCTTTCATTTGGTGGTAAATGGTAATGGATAGCTCCTGATTATTTTTTTATTGTCAAAGGAAAACTGTCCCAAAATAGTAAAAAAAAAAAAAAATCATGTTTAATGTAGCTTTGTGTTTCTTGTTACTACCATAACCTACCACCAAACAACAACCCAAAATAAATTTTCCAGCTCTTGACGATCGCATCAATACCATATATGTGTATGTTATTTGTTGTTTGTACCTGTAGTACAGCCCAGAAACAATAGTGCGCATTTTGTTTTTTGTTTTTTTTACCTAAAACACAGACACTGACACTGATAACATTTTTTTAAATCCTAACCTTTGACCCTGACCTTTTGACCTTTGACCCTGACCTTGACCCAAACACTAATGCAGGCTATAGACAGGTCGAAAACCGGCCGTTTTTTTTGTTAAAAAAAAGAAAAAAACGGTCGTTCGATCGGTTATCTTTATCACCAACGGTAAAAAAAATCGGCAGATTTTCGTCCCGTCTGCGGCCGGCAAATATAATAGCGGAGTAATTACTTCTGCCCCTTGCAGAGAGCCGCGCTATTATATTTGACATGAAAAAGTATTGCAGTTGCAACATTGTATCTATATGTATCGATTTCGGATACCGATGGTTTTTATTCGGATACAAATAGATACAATGTTGCAACCGCAAGACTTTTTCATGTCAAATATAATAGCAGACTGGAATTTTTTTTCTTCTTTTTCTTCCTCTTCTTTTTCTTCTTTTTCTCCTTCTTCCTCTTCTTTTTCTTCTTCTTTTCTTCTTCTTCTTGCTCTTCTTTTTTTCTTCTTTTTTCTTCCTCTTTTCTTCTTCTTTTTCTACTTCATCTTCTTCTTCTTCTTTTTCTTCTGCTTCCTCTTCTTTTTCTTCTTTTTCTCTTCTTTTTCTTCTTCTTTTTCTTCTTCTTCCTCTTCTTTTTCTTCTTCTTTTCATCTTCTTCCTCTTCTTCTTCTTCTTTTTCTTCTGCTTCTTTTTCTTCTCCTTCTTTCTCTTTTTTTCTTCTTCTTGCAGGTTACAGCTCATGCGTAGATTTTTTTTAAAAAGATTGGCCGATTTGCCCATCATTGCCGGGAAAATCGGCCGATTTTTTTCCAACTTTATCATTAAAAAAAATGTGCAAAATTCTGAAAAACGGCCGACCTATTTACCCACTAATGATCCGAAAATCAGCCGATTTTTGACCCATCTATGGCCTGCATAACCCTGGCACTGAACTAGATCAAACCTTGATCTAGGTATTTTTTCTTTTTTTTTTCCTTTTATTTCTTAATATTTATTCTTTTTTTTTTTAACAAACATTTTTGTCCCCGTCTATGTCAGTAGTTATACAATGTATCTCTTTCCTGGATTCATACAGAGAGAAAAAAACAAGGGGGCCGTGCTGATCACTGTGATAGCCAATCAGAGGCTATCACAGCAATCATGTGACCCGGAATCGGGCGTCCCGGGTCCCAATTGTTAGAACGGGACCCGGGGCTCTCAGTGACACCCCGATTTTAAAATTTTTTTTACTGGACATGTTTTATAGCTAAAAGCCCAAAATATTTTTTTTTCAACATTGTCGGTCTTTTTTTGTTTATAGCGCAAAAAATAAATAAACGCAGAGGTGATCAAATACCAAAGAAAGCTCAATTCGTGGGGAAAAAAGGCCGTAAATTTCATTTGGGTGCAGCGTTACACGACCGCGCAATTGTCAGTTAAAGTAACGCAGCGCCGTAACGCAAAAAAAAATGGCTGGGTCAGGAGGGGGGGGGGAATCCTCTGGAGGGCGAGGGGGTAAAGCATTCACTGACAACATGTAGGGGCCCAGATGCTCCTAGACAGGGGCAGACTGACAACTCATGGGGCCCCCGGGCAATAGGGGATCATGGGGCCCCTGTGTCCTTGCCCAAACTCTAAAAAGCCTATGAAAAAGGTACCAGGGGCATCTCATGGGGCCCCCTACTGACCCCGGGCCCTCGGGCAGTCCGCCCCTGCTCCTAGATACGAGGGATGTGTGGCAGAGTCCATATTATGTTTATTATCCTCACAAATGTACATTATTCAACCCTGAGGGCCACAAATACAGGTCACATGACCCATTCCAACACTGTGCCGCTCATCCCCCTCATCTATCAGAGGTTACTAGGTGACAGCAGGCCCTTCCCTCCTGGGACAGGAGGCCACTCCCCCGATCGTCTATTACTGGTTATTAGGTGACAGAAAGCCACGCCCGCCGGCTTCTCTCAGCGAGTGTATTTTGCTATTTTGACAGAAGGCCACTCCCCCTGGCCGCCGAATGCTGATTGTACTTTGCTAGGAGGCCACTCCCCATGCCGTCTATCATTGGTTACCAGGCGATACCCCGCCCCCTCCCTCCTAGGGCTGTCAGGGGATGCGGGCGGGGCCGTCGTTGCGCTCGGCGTGGTGACGCAAAGACGTAGCGCTCGGGGTGAGGGGTCACGGCGGTGGACGCGGTGTGCGTCTTTCTCGTCCCGTTATATGAAAGATCGTTATCCGTCCGCCCGGGCTCTCTCCATGCGGGGGCAGAACGGGCGAGAGCATGACCCGGAGAGCAGCTAGCAGGAAGAGGAAGGCGGCGCCGGGAACCGGAGATCAGGTGACATACGGCGGGCAGGGCCTGTGAGGGCGGCTGAGGCCTTGTGTGTCTGTTGCCAGGGGTGACAATGTGGTGCCCTCTTTGTGGGAGGGGGTACTGCGGTGTATTGTGGAGAGGGATGGGGGGTGAGCCCAGTACCTGATGATGGGACCAAGACGTCTGCAATTGTTGGAGATGGCATAAAGATGGCTGTGATTTGATGGGGGGGGGACGGCGCCTGTCATTGTCAGGGATGAGGGGGGATGGTATCTGCGGTTGTCAGGGGCAAGGGGGGACAGTATCTGCGGTTGTCAGGTGCGGAGGGTGGACAGCGGTTGTCGGGGGCGAGGGGGGACGGCGTCTGCGGTTGTCGGGGGCGAGGGGGGACGGCGTCTGCGGTTGTCGGGGGCGAGGGGGGACGGCGTCTGCGGTTGTCGGGGGCGAGGGGTGGGACGGCGTCTGCGGTTGTCGGGGGCGAGGGGGGGCGGCGTCTGCGGTTGTCGGGGGCGAGGGGGGGACGGCGTCTGCGGTTGTCGGGGGCGAGGGGGGGACGGCGTCTGCGGTTGTCGGGGGCGAGGGGGGGACGGCGTCTGCGGTTGTCGGGGGCGAGGGGGGGACGGCGTCTGCGGTTGTCGGGGGCGAGGGGGGGACGGCGTCTGCGGTTGTCGGGGGCGAGGGGGGGACGGCGTCTGCGGTTGTCGGGGGCGAGGGGGGGACGGCGTCTGCGGTTGTCGGGGGCGAGGGGGGGACGGCGTCTGCGGTTGTCGGGGGCGAGGGGGGACGGCGTCTGCGGTTGTCGGGGGCGAGGGGGGGACGGCGTCTGCGGTTGTCGGGGGCGAGGGGGGGACGGCGTCTGCGGTTGTCGGGGGCGAGGGGGGGACGGCGTCTGCGGTTGTCGGGGGCGAGGGGGGGACGGCGTCTGCGGTTGTCGGGGGCGAGGGGGGGACGGCGTCTGCGGTTGTCGGGGGCGAGGGGGGAACGGCGTCTGCGGTTGTCGGGGACGAGGGGGGACGGCGTCTGCGGTTGTCGGGGTCGATGGCATTTGCAGTTGATGGGGGGGGTGAGGACACCAGGGGAGGGGGAGGACACCAGGATACGGTCTGCGACTGTCGGGGGGGGGGGGGGGAGGACACCAGGGCACGGTCTGCGACTGTCGGGGGGGAGGATACGGTCTGCGACTGTCGGGGGGGGGGAGGACACCAGGGTACGGTCTGCGACTGTCGGGGGGGAGGATGCGTTCTGCGACTGTCGGGGGGGAGGATGCGTTCTGCGACTGTCGGGGGGGAGGATGCGTTCTGCGACTGTCGGGGGGGAAGATGCGTTCTGCGACTGTCGGGGGGGAGGATGCGTTCTGCGACTGTCGGGGGGAGGATGCGTTCTGCGACTGTCGGGGGGAGGATGCGTTCTGCGACTGTCGGGGGGAGGATGCGTTCTGCGACTGTCGGGGGGAGGATGCGTTCTGCGACTGTCGGGGGGAGGATGCGTTCTGCGACTGTCGGGGGGAGGATGCGTTCTGCGACTGTCGGGGGGAGGATGCGTTCTGCGACTGTCGGGGGGAGGATGCGTTCTGCGACTGTCGGGGGGAGGATGCGTTCTGCGACTGTCGGGGGGAGGATGCGTTCTGCGACTGTCGGGGGGAGGATGCGTTCTGCGACTGTCGGGGGGAGGATGCGTTCTGCGACTGTCGGGGGGAGGATGCGTTCTGCGACTGTCGGGGGGAGGATGCGTTCTGCGACTGTCGGGGGGAGGATGCGTTCTGCGACTGTCGGGGGGAGGATGCGTTCTGCGACTGTCGGGGGGAGGATGCGTTCTGCGACTGTCGGGGGGAGGATGCGTTCTGCGACTGTCGGGGGGAGGATGCGTTCTGCGACTGTCGGGGGGAGGATGCGTTCTGCGACTGTCGGGGGGAGGATGCGTTCTGCGACTGTCGGGGGGAGGATGCGTTCTGCGACTGTCGGGGGGAGGATGCGTTCTGCGACTGTCGGGGGGAGGATGCGTTCTGCGACTGTCAGGGGGAGGATGCGGTCTACGACTGTCCGTGGGGGGGGAGGACACGAGGATACGGTCTGCGACTGTCGGGGGGCGAGGATACGGTCTGCGACTGTCGGGGGGCGAGGATACGGTCTGCGACTGTCGGGGGGCGAGGATACGGTCTGCGACTGTCGGGGGGCGAGGATACGGTCTGCGACTGTCGGGGGGCGAGGATACGGTCTGTGACTGACTGTGGGGGGGGGGGGGAGGACACCAGGACACGGTGGGCGACTGTCGGGGGGGGCGAGGACACGGTGGGCGACTGTCGGGGGTGAGGGAGGCCATCTGCAGTTGTTGGGAATAACAGCACCTGTGATTGTTGGGGATGTTGTCTGAGAACAAGGGGGCAGAGTTTGCTTTTGTTTGGGTTGAAGGGACGGAGTCTGCGATGATTGGGATAGTGGCATCTGTGATTGTTGGGATGAGGTGACTATGTCTGGGTTTGTTTTTTTTTGGGGACAGGGCCTGGGACTGTTGGGGGACAGCGCCTACTGCTGTTAGAGATGGAGTGGTGGTGTCTGATTGGAATACCAGTGCCTGCAGTTGTTGGGTGATGCGGCAACTGTCTCTTTGGGGTCAACTCAGTTC
Organism: Staurois parvus; assembly: GCF_062004578.1. NCBI lineage: Eukaryota > Metazoa > Chordata > Amphibia > Anura > Ranidae > Staurois > Staurois parvus. The sequence goes on from NW_028320256.1 coordinate 170,300, forward strand.
AATAACGACTGAAAAACTGCAGTGCAATTCACTAAGAATTTTGCGGTAAATAACTCTTGAGGTAAAATATCTGTTTCGCGGTAATTACTCCTTGTTTTCTTGCAGTAATTTATCGCACGGTAGCCGGTCATTCAGGAAGCCAGACACAGGGTGTCCTTCATAACGGATGACTCATCAGCTGTCATCGGGTGTCCCAGTGACAGCAGAATGAAAACAAAACATGCCAGCAATTACAAATGATGAAAAAAACAGTGTGGGGTTCTCCCCCCCCCCTCCCCCCATCCATACCAGGCCCTTTGGGTCTGGTATGGATTTTAAGGAAAACCCCACACCAAAATAAAAAGGGAAAAAAATGGCATGTGGTTCTCCTCACAATCCTAAGGGATTTTGGGTCTGGTATGGATCTGGGGGGGGACCCCATGCCGTTTTAAAAACAATTTGGTGTGAGGTTCCCCTTAATATCCATACCAGTCCCCTAGGGGTTGGGGGGACCCCCTCGCTGCATCAGAAAGAAAAAAAAACACGTGATACCCTGGTAATAAATATTGCATCTTTTTTTTAACTTTCTATTATGTTTGTGTTTACTATTGTGTTTGTGAATTGGACTCAACAGCTTACCGTGTGGTTTTTTTTTTTTGTGGTATTTACTGACACATTTTAAATTTGCGTTTTAAATACTGCAGAATCGTGTTTTTTTTTTCTGGTGAATTGCACATTTTGTTACCGCGTGCGATCGTTTATGCAAACGAGTCACATGACCGTGTTATCACATGTGGTAACCTTTAGTGAATTGATCCCTTTGATTGTTCATACTGCAGTGTCTCTGCTTGTTGGGATGGCGGGGTGACTGTGTTGGGGGAATGGTGTTTGCGGTTGTTGGGGACAGGAAGGCTGCCCCTGTGGGTGTCATTGAATTTGTCTGTGAGCAGAATGTATTTCTCATGTTAGTGCAGCGAAGGTGTAAGAGATGAGACCTGATAGCTGTGATCATTGTCCTAGACCAGGGGTGGGCAAAGTGCGGCTCTCCAGCTGTTGCAGGACTACAAGTTCCATCATGCCTCTGCAAGTCATAGCTGTAACTGTCAGTTTTGTAATGTTGCAATGCCTCATGGGAAATGTAGTTCCACAACAGCTAGAGAGCCGCAGTTTGCCCATCCCTGTCCTAGCCTGTCGTAGAATGTGGTGGGGTCCTCGAACACCCTGTGTTGTCTGTCAGGTTTGACTTCTCATTGGGTGGTCTTTCTTCTCTGTAAACAGAGTGCAGGGATTTGGGCACCATAGATTCTCCCCATTTCACACAATTTTAGCTTGACAGTCTTTTATTTTTCTATTTAGTGAAAAATTTAGAGTTCAGATTGTTTGTGTTCACTCAATATTTGTGCTCCTTTTCCAGGCTGACTGGGACCATGCCCCTCAGAAGCGGAGGAGGCTTCCTCTACAGAAGAAGTCTGTTGTGTATTATCTGAAAACCAGGGAACTGAAAGCTCAGGGTGACTGCAGCTACCACCGCTTGTTACGTGGCTGCGCTGCCCAGACCCTCCCCGGGATCCTCAAGGAGAGAGAGTTTAATCTTGGCACACTCAACAAAGTGTTCGCTTCACAATGGCTGAACCATCGGCAGGTTGTTTGTGGAACCAAATGCAATACAGTAAGTTTAGATCTTGTTGAACGCTGTATATACACCACTGGCTGTATTATTATACAATATTTATATAGTTCCAACAGTTTGCTCAGCGCTTTACAATATAACGGGAGACAATACAGCAACAATACAGTTCAGTACAAGAGGGATAGGAGGGCCCTGATCCTTGTACACTGAAAGTGAAATCCTGCAGATCTTGAGATACCTTTTTTTTAGTTTACGCTATTTTATAGAATGAATAATTTTAAGCCTCGATATATTTCATTTTTTTTTTTTTATTGATTTCCCTGGAGGTATTTTTCAGTACCAGAAGTGGTAACCCCAAGCTACACTCAGGAATACACTGCAGCGTTGCTCTGTGATCCCTGTATCACTTATCTTGTCCTGCGCTCCCGTGATGTCCCCCCTGCAGTGTCCCCGGCCATCTCCTCTGGCCAATGCCGGCATCTGTCTTCCGGGTTCCGTTCCCTCCGGCGTCGGGACGTACGGGGGACGGAACTGGCGGGAAATTTAAAAAATTTAAAAGTGACATTCACTAAATACACTAAAATCACATCGTATAACATTCCTGTATCAAACCATTTCACATACATTTTGTCCCGAGTGCTTTGTCCGGCGCCCTGCCTGCATTATTACTGTTCTTTCTGCCTGGAAACTGAGAAACGTCCATGGCGTCCAAAAAGCGTCCCTTTAGGTCAAAAGCGGTTTTAGACCGGCTAGAGAACAGCGATAGTAAATCAGAACCACTTGCAGAATTGAGTGATAATGATTCGTGGGGGAAATTCCTCATCAGACACTGAAAACGATTCTGCGACTGAGCTCAGCGATGGGCGAACTTGGAGCTATATTTCACATTTCAGTGTTTTTGGTTTGATTATAATATTGAATTAAATGTATTATTATTATATTATTTTTTTATGATTATTAGATTATAATTTATGATTTCGTGTTTCAAGTTTTATCATCCCCGGGATGTTTACTAGACTCTTGTTCAGACAGATTTCAGTGATTTATTCCTAAGAATTACAGGCCTACAATAAAAAAAACAACATACTTCGACTGAAAACAATGTACCGCTTTGAGCACAGAAATACTGACATCAGACCGCTAGGGAGGTTAAAGTGTATTAAAGTTAAAACGTTTTAAGCAGGTTTATCTTCAGTCTTGCACAGTTGGATTGGCTCCTGTACTGAAATTGCTTTTTTTGATTTTAGTGCACCTTTGATCTTTTCACAGTGTGCATCAGAAGCTGCAGCAACTCATTTTAATGGCTAGAGAATGTCCAGTGTCATGAGAGGATGGCAAAATACAAAATTTGGAGTCGGGAAATCTTACAATGGGGACACTTGTTTCAGTTTTTTTAAAGCAGAACTCAAGAGTTGGTTGTGGCCAGCTCAGTGGATTGCTGTAGGAAAGTCCTGGATTCTTTCTTGGATACACAGAATATAACTGGATATAACATTTATAGGGAAAGTCGATCCAGGGAATATCTGATTGCCTCTCGGGGGATCAGGAAGGATTTTTTTCCCAGCAGAAACAAATTGGATCGTGCTTTGCTGGGTTTTTTTTTGCCTTCCTCTGGATCAGCTGTGGGTGTAGGATTATAACTTTTTTTTTTTTTTTTTTTAATGGTTGAACTGGATGGACTTTTGTCCTTTTTTTTTTCCAGCCAGACTAACTATGTAACTGAAGCCATTTTTTAACAGACTTCGAGCAGGCAGGGTATTATCGCAGAAGAGACATGCGGTGTCTCTTCTGCAATAAAATACTTCTACCTTCCTGCACACCCTCTTCAGTGGCACATGAACTGAGCTGTGCATGCGCAGTTTGGCTTACTTCACTGGGACAGTTCCTGTGCGCTGGAATGACCGACTCTTGTGCATGCATGTGCAAGGGTTTCGTCATCCCGTGCCGGCCAATGGATGTGCCTGAAGACCGTCACATGGGGAGAAGGCGCTGGCAAGGGACTTGGACCGTTATAGAGGAGTTGTGTAAACTGCCTTCAGTTCTGCTTTGAAGAAGAATTTCCTTTTAACTTCTTGTTGTGTCTCACAAACCAAAAGTGGAAGTTAATCTCCCCAATGGGGACACTGGACTATACCTCTTCAACAGGGCTCAAAAGTAATGGTGTAGGCAGGGGTGTGGACATTTTTCTAAAAACTACTTGTCCAAGGGACTTAATCAGGGTTCCAATCTACTTGTCTTGATAAGGTGCTTTTAAAAATGTGTGGAGCTTACAAAATTGGCTTTGTGATGACTTAACCACTTCCAGTCCGGACACTTTTACCCCCTTCCTGACCAGGGCAATTTTCAGCTTTCACCGCTATCACACTTTGAATGACAATTTGCGCGGTCATGCAGCACTGTACCCATATGAATATTTTACCATTTTTTTGAGACAGATAAAGCTTTATTTTGGTGGTATTTATTCACTGCCTGGATTTTTATTTTTTTTGCTATGTAAATGAAAATGTCCAAAATTTTTGAAAAAAAGTGTTTCTCTTATAAAATTTTGCAAATAAATAATCTTTCATCATAAATCTTGGCCGAAATGTATTCCGTTATCTTTTTGGTAAAAAAAAAAAATAAGCCAAATTAGTTTATAACCAAAAATTATAATTTTAAAAATTTTTTTACAGTTTTATTTTTTTATATTATGTTTTTTTTTTTTTTTTTTTTTTTTTTTTTTAAATACTGTCACCCTAGCAGTACAGTGTCACCATGGTCACACTGTACTACTTGTGGGGGGTGATGAAGATTTTTTTTTTTTTATACAGTGATTGCTTTTATACCCATATAGGATGTAAAAGCAATCATTTCTCTTTCTCTCGGTCTGCATTCTTGCAGCCATTGAGAACTACTGAGTGAGCTGTGATTGGTCACAGCTTGTCACATGGCACAAGGCTATTGTGAATAGCCTTGTTCCATGTGACCTCTGTGATCATTCACAGATTTCACACGTAGTAAGCAATGATGTCACCAGTGACATCTTGCTTACTACTTTGCATGTGATTAGAGATGAGCGAATCGAACCAGGCGAACCGGAATTCGATACGAATTTCAGGAAAAATTCGATTCGCGTCGATCCGAATATTTGCCTACTTCGGGTGCGCGAATCGGATTTTTCCCAATCAGCCGGCAAAAGTGTCCCTGCAGAGAGCTCCGCTATTTCTGACAGTTCTCTGACAGAAGGAACACATGTACAGCGGTTGAAACATTGTATCTATTAGTTTCCATTTAGGATACAGATGTTTCAACCGCTGTACATGTGAAGAAGCTGTCAGAGAACTGTCAGAAATAGAGGAACTCTGCACATACACTTTTTGCCGGTTTTGGAATTCTTATTTTCATCCTACTTCTTCTTCTTCTACTTCTTCATCCTCATCCTCAGAAGAAGAAGAGGATGAGGATGAAGAAGAAGAAGAAGTAGGATGAAAATAAGAATAATTCCAAGCCGGCAAAAAGTGTATGTGCAGAGTTCCTCTATTCTGCAGATACACTTAGAGGAGCTCTGCACATACACTTTTTGCCGGCTTGGAATTAATCTTATTTTCATCCTACTTCTTCTTCTTCTTCTTCTTCATCCTCATCCTCAGAAGAAGAAGAAGAGGATGAGGATGATGAAGAAAAAGAAGAAGAAGGATGAAAATAAGAATAATTCCAAGCCGGCAAAAAGTGTATCTGCAGAGCTCCTCTAAGTGTATCTGCAGAATGTCATTTATGGAAACAAATAGATACAATGTTTCAACCGCTGTATGGAGTGAATGTCCCATAACTGTCAGAAATAGACAGAAACTGTCACAGAACTGTCCTTCTTCTCATCCTTCTCCTTCTTCTCATCCTTCTCCTTCTTCTCATCCTTCTTCTCATCCTTCTCCTTCTTCTCATCCTTCTTCTCATCCTTCTCCTTCTTCTCATCCTTCTCCTTCTTCTCATCCTTCTCCTTCTTCTCATCCTTCTCCTTCTTCTCATCCTTCTCCTTCTTCATCCTTCTCCTTCTTCTCATCCTTCTCCTTCTTCTCATCCTTCTCCTTCTTCTCATCCTTCTCCTTCTTCTCATCCTCTCTTCTTCTCCTCCTCTCTTCTCTTCTTCTCATCCTTCTTCCCTCTTCTTCTCTCCTTCTTCTCATCCTTCTTCTCATCCTTCTTCTCATCCTTCTTCTCATCCTTCTCCTTCTTCTCATCCTTCTCCTTCTCCTCATCCTTCTCCTTCTCCTCATCCTTCTCCTTCTCCTCATCCTTCTCCTTCTCATCCTTCTCCTTCTTCTCATCCTTCTCCTTCTTCTCATCCTTCTCCTTCTTCTCATCCTTCTCCTTCTTCTCATCCTTCTCCTTCTCCTTCTTCTCATCCTTCTCCTCTCCTTCCTCATCTCCAAGGGCATTTAAATTAAAGGTACAGTGTTCTGCACTAATTTAAGGCTCTCTGAAGCCTAGAAACCCTTTTTATAAGTTAACTTCGTAGCGAATTAATTCGCATCGAATCGAATTTCTTCCTGGAATTCGCCGAATCAGCCGAATCGAATTTTGAAAAATTCGCTCATCTCTACATGTGATCACTGATTGGCCAATCGGCGATCACATGATCGGGACCTCGTACAGAGGTCCCGTTCGACGATCCGAGTTCCACTGTGTCCAGAGGACACAGAAGGCACCGGATCGCTGTGCTGTGCGCTCCCAGGGAGCATGCCCAGCTAGAAATGACGGGTGCCGTTTATGAATGGCAACCTGCCCCTGGAGTGCCACCATCCTGACGTAAACAGCAGGCGGACGGCAAGAGGTTACATCTTTAATGTTTTTAACGTTGGGCTGTTTATCTCCTCCTCACCTCTCTGTTTGTCTCCAGCACCGCATTTGGAGACTAGCAGGGAGTGAGAGACCCTGCAGTGTGACGGGCACTGATTGGGTACTCGTCAAGAAAGGGGAGTGTCAGGCTCTCCTAACGTTCAGCAGAAGCCTTTTTTTAGTGAGTAAATGAGATGTTGGCCCCAGTGAGAGAAACAAAGTACTAGCGCATGCTGATCGGCCAAATCAAGCTCCAGTGTCCGCTCCGTTAATGTCACGCGGTATTTGCACACCTGTTTATCTAAAGCAATTTTATAGGAAAAAATACTTTTAATAAAAAACACAATATATAACCCAATTTTTTTTGTACAAAATGAAAGATGTTACGCCGAGTAAATTGTTCCCAAATGTCATGCTTTCTTGGAATAGCACGTGTACTGCGAGAAACTACGGTACTTAAAAAAAAATCTTCATAGGCGCCGATTTAAACATTTTTTAGGTTGCCAGTTTAAAATTACACAGGAGGTCTAGTGCTAGAATTATTGCAATACCTCGTTTGGTGCGAACACCTCTTACATATCTAGGCGTGACCTTTGTAAGCGTTTGCCACTGCGCGCGAACACATGGGGACATGTATTTACTTTTTTTCTTTTTACCTTACCCTTTACATTTTTGTATCCCTTTTATTGCTATTCCGAGAAATGTAAACATCCCTTGTGATAATAAAGCATGACAGGTCCTTGTTATGGAGAGATTTGACCCCAGATCTCTCCTGTACCCTTGAAAGCATCAGATTAAAAAAAAATGTATCCGATGCTTCACACCCCCCCCCCCCTTAAAAAAAAATAAAAAAAAATGTGTGTTTACATCTGCCCCAAACCAGGTGACCTCATGACGTTGCTTCCAGTTTCCTCTATCATAGAGGCAAGCGGAGATAATCTGGTGTCTCCACCTCTATGGCGAGCTGCTGAAACCCGGCGAGACAGGTAAGCCTGAGCACTACATGAAAGCGGCAGGGAGGGGGGGCGACCCCTCCCGCTGCTTCTAAAGGAGATCCAGCAGCTAAAATAGCTGCTAAAAATAACTTTTATGAGAGATAGAAGAGGCTGAGGAAAATTTTAATACCGGGGCTGCTGTTTGCCTGCAGAAGGGCTAAATTTAAAAAAAAAAACTGCCTACTGCCTGGAAATGCATGTCCTGGGCATCGGGTGACATGATTTGAGCATCCCTAGTAGGTGAAAAGTACTCTTCCTGGTTGAATGATGGTTATTCCTACATGTAAAGTAGCTAGGTGTATAAAGTAAGCATCTAATGGTGAGCTGTTATGAGGCAACTTCAGCTATATGTAGGAATCTACAGTTGCAAGAAAAAGTATGTGAACCCCTTGGGATTACGTGGAGTTTTGCATGAATTGGGCATAAAATGTGCTCTGAACGTCATCTAAGTCACAACAATAGAAGAACACAGTCTGCTGAACATAATACTACACAAACATTAGATGTTGCCATGGTTTAATTGCACATAACATGTAAACATTCACAGTGCAGGGAGGAAAAAGTATGTGAACCTTTGGACTTAATAACTGGTTGACCCTCCTTTGGCAGCAATAACCTCAACCAAACGTTTCCTGCAGTTGCAGATCAGACCTGCACGACGATCTGAGTCATTTTGACCACTCCTCTTCACAAAATTGTTTCAGTGTAGCAATATTCTTGGGATGTCTGGTGTGAATCGCTCTCTTAAGGTCACGCCACAGCTTTTCAATCGGGCTGAGGTCAGGACTCTGACTGGGCCACTCCAGAAGGCATATTCTGTGCTGTTGCAGCCATTGTTTTGTTGAATTACTTGTATGCTTTGGGTCATTGTCCTGTTGCATCACCCATCCTCTGCGGAGCTTCAGTGGCGGACAGATGGTCGTACGTTTTCCTGCAAAATGTCTTGATAAACTCTGGAATTCATTTTCCCATCAATGACAACAATCCGCCAGGCCCTGAGGCAGCAAATCAGCCCCAAACCATGATGCTCCCTCCGCCATGTTTCACAGTGGGGATGAGGTTTTGATGTTGGTGTGCTGTGCCTTTTTTTCTCCACACATAGTGTTGTGTGTTCTTCCCAAACAACTCCATCTTGGTTTCATCTGTCCACAGTATATTTTGCCAGTAGTGCTGTGGAACATCCAGGTGCTCTTTTGCAAACTTCAAACGTGCTGCAATATTCTTTTTGGACAGCAATGGCTTCCTCCGTGGTGTCCTCCATGTACTCCATTCTTGTTTAATGTTTTCCTTATTGTAGATGTGTCAACAAAAATGTTAGCATGTGCCAGAGATTTCTGTAGGTCTTTAGCTGACACTCTGGGATTCTTCTTTACCTCATGCAGCATTCTGCGCTGTGCTCTTGCAGTCATTTTTACAGGATGACCACGCCTAGGGAGAGTAGCAACAGTGCTAAACTTTCTCCATTTGTAGACAGTCTGTCTTACCATGGACACAGGAACATCAAGGCTTTTGGAGATACTTTTGTAACCCTTTCCAGCTTCATGCAAGTCAACAATTCTTGATTGTAGGTCTTCTGAGGGCTCTTTTCTGCGAGGCATGGTTCACATCAGACAGTGCTTCTTGAAACCAGTAAACCCAAAACAGGTGTGTGTTTTTTAAGGGCAGGACAGCTGTCAGCAACACATCCAATATCATCACACTGATTGGAGTCAAGGTTGGCTCACTCCTGGCTCCAATTAGCTCTGGGAGAAGTCATTAAGCTAGGGCCTCACATACTTTTTCCTCCCTGCACTGTGACTGTTTACATGTTATGTGCAATTAAACCATGGCAACATCTAATGTTTGTGTAGTATTATGTTCAGCAGACTGTGTTCTTCTATTGTTGTGACTTAGATGACGTTCAGAGCACATTTTATGCCCAATTCATGCAAAACTCCACGTAATCCCAAGGGGTTCACATACTTTTTCTTGCAACTGTATGTGCCTACTCTGTGTGTGAGGGGAGTTCAAGCCAAAACCGGGACTTTTCATTTTACAGGTATAAAAGGAATGTTAGTATGGTGGTACTACACACAGTAGTGAGTGGCAAGTGTGTCCTATTACTGATAGGCGGTGCACATGTGGCGACCAGTCCAGAGACTGTTAATCAAGATGCCAGACAAGTGTTAGTGTGAGCATGGAGCTGCGTGGGGATGACTTTTCTTCCGAATGAAGGCGTAAATCCCGCAGATATCTCCAGAAGACTTCCAGTACATTATGGTGGTGAGACACTCAGCCGTAGTAAGACATTTGGATGGAGTAAACTTTCAAAAATGGCCGTACATCCATCAGTGACTATGCCGGCCATGGTGGTTCCCAGCCCACAGCAGTCATTCCTATCAACGTTCAGCAAGTGGAACAGAGGACAAGGGGGCGCTCTTTACGTCTGGAGGAAAAGAAATTTAATCTCCAAACATGGAAAGGTTTCTTCACCGTGAGAGCTGTGAGAATGTGGAATAGACTCCCTCAAGAGTTGGTTGTGGCCAGCTCAGTGGATTGCTGTAGGAAAGTCCTGGATTCTTTCTTGGATACACAGAATATAACTGGATATAACATTTATAGGTAAAGTTGATCCAGGGAATATCCGATTGCCTCTCGGGGGATCAGGAAGGAATGCTTTCCCCTGCAGGAGCAAATTGGATCGTGCTTTGCTGGTTTTTTTTGCCTTCCTCTGGATCAACTGTGGGTGTAGGATTATAACTTTTTTTTTTTTTTTAATGGTTGAACTGGATGGACTTTTGTCTTTTTTTTTTTTTTTCCAGCCAGACTAACTATGTAACTGAAGCCATTTTTTAACAGACTGCGAGCAGGCAGGGTATTATCGCAGAAGAGACATGCAGTGTTTCTTCTGCAATAAAATACTTCTACCTTCCTGCACACCCTCTTCAGCGGCACGTGAACTGGATCAACTGTGGGTATAGGATTAACTTTTTTTTTTTTTTATGGTTGGACCGGATGTACTTTTTGTCTTTTTTCAGCCAGACTAACTATGTAACCCCTGATCCTGGATAAGCGACCCATAACCTGTCGTGAAATTGCACAAGAGACAAATCTTTCTATGGGAACCGTGAACACAATTCACAAACATTTGCATTTTCGACAAGTTAGCGTACGTTGCGTACCAGGACAGCTTTCCGCTTTTCACCGGCACAGAAGAGTTGAAGTTCAACTACGTTGGAGTGTTTTGACAGGGAAGGCCAAGATTTTCTGGAGGACATAGGTGTCCGTTTATGAACCAGCGGTAATAGATCGCAGCTCAGTTCTCCGGCATTCTCGGAGAACACAGTTCTCCTGTGAATGCAGTTATGAAGCAGTTCTCCGAACGAAGGGAGAACGGTCTCCGAACGAAGGGAGAACGTTCTACAAACTCTGGAAAACGGCTGATTTTACTATAATCCCGCGAGATTACAGTAAAAGATCATTTTACTAAGCAGAGGTAAATTGTTTCTGCTTAGTTTGCGATCCCTCTGATTCTCCAGCTCTGGGCTGGAGAATCTGGAGG